>NW_025779804.1:0-59584 GCF_021130785.1 Homalodisca vitripennis
TTCATCTTCAAGACTTGTATGTCCAGGGTCTCTTTCTTCCAAGTTTAATTTTTTGACTTCTTGTAAGATATGTGGGTCGTCACTGTACACTATATGGGTCGGGATAAATAATAAGACATTAAATTTTAGAGTACCATTGCTCTAAGACCTCTCATAAAGGAACGGACGGGACAAGGAGGTTTACATGACGGTGTCTGGTGGTGGACTGCTGGCTAGCCAGCTTGGACGTTGGTTGTAGGGTAGGGTAGTGGCGTGATGTGACGTCACAGGAGAGCAGGCTATGAGCATTCTTTATTCGTATCAGACCACATCTTATGATACATCGCCTGACAATACATACTGCCAACATAACTGGTACAGACATTAAATATTGCTATGGGTACATTACCAACTTAGTATTTATCACACTAAATACACTACAATCCTCCCCCTTAAATACATAAGTCCCCTACAATTTTAGAAATTTATTAATTACAATTTTTTTAAACAATTCTCCAATTTTAAATCAATTACAATGAATAGAAAATTGACATTATACTCTTTTATTTTTGTAAGTATAGATTATAGAGAACAAAATACAAACTCAATATAACCATTTAACACAAATCAAAACACTTCAATCAAAACCAATAAATCAGAATATAGCAATTAATAACACATTGAATGAACACAATTAACAAATCTGTAATAATAATACCTAAACAATATTAATTACATACAAGTCACAATCGGGTTGTATTTATAAGTCCATTTTGACTAAAGGTTTACGATCCCTTAGTGGGTATCGTCTAACAGGTGTCATTTGTTTGGGTTAAACGCTGGAACTGTTATTGTTTACATTTGTACGTGGGCTGGGGCTTTGCCCCTGAGCGTTTCTGTTATTGTTATGGTTTTGCGGAGAGGAGGACAAGGTCGTTGCTAAAACTACTGGTGACCTTGCACTCGCTCTGTCCTGCGACTGTATATCGACCGTTTCCTGCGTGTGCTCTGTTGCCACGCTTGCGTCTGGGGCTCTAGGCATTGTTGTCGGAATCAGACATTTCCGGACTACACTGTAACCCTATCAACTGGTCGATATGTCGTTTCCACCTCATGCCCGTATTTAGTTCAACTAAATACGTGACTGGTCCCAGGGCCGGATCTATCATTTCTTCTAGGGGGGGCAAGCTTGACTTTTGGCGCCCCCCCCCCCGATACCAAACTATTTACCATAAGTTTTACTACTATATGCTTTGTATATGGGGTTGAAATAAAATAAAACTTAGGTTGAATAAGAAAGTGTTATTTTAATGAAATAGAAATGTCTATTTTACAATTTTACATGAATCCAAAACAATACAATTGTTTTAGAAAAAAACAATACTAACAATTATAGAATCTTTATCTTCCGAGCCTTCTTTGCTGCAAATGTGTTAATTATCTGATCAAAATAAATCAAAGAAGCCCTTTCATGTTCAATTGATACAATGCTTAAATTAGTTAGTCTTTGCTGTTTCATAGAATTTCTTAAATAGGTTTTTATAAGCTTCAATTTGCTGAAACTTCTCTCTCCAGATGCTACAGAGACTGGAAGCGTTAGAAAGATTTTAAGAGCTACATATATGTTTGGATAACCCTCTTTCAACTAGCTCTTATGCAATATTTTGAGCAAAGATGCTGCTGTTGCGTCTTCCAATCCATCTTCCATATTTAAGGCATGAAATTTAAAACTCTCTATTTCATTCACAAGCTCTTCTTCATTTAAGTCACTGGCATATGTTGTAGCTAATTCTTTTGCTTTACTTTTCAAAGTTTTAACATCCATTTTTTTTATTTGATCCCCACACAAAAAATTAAAATTATCAGCAACGATTTTTAACGCACCATATCTGTTAGTTATAGCGCACTAATAATTCTATCACATATTTGAAAAAGCGATCTTTTGAAAAGCTCTTCTTCTTCAGTAAAATTTGGCCCATCATCTTCATGTGTGTCTCCTGTCATTTTCTTTTTCTTTCTCTTTCCTTGTTTCCTTGTACTCTGCTGTTATGCCTATATTATTAGCTAAAAATGTTGCCTCATCAATTGTCTCTGAAACAGTTAAATCCCTAGTTGAAGATAATACATTTAGAAGACCTTGTATGTTTCTTGCAGCATTGTCTACTGTTGTGTCCTCTCTTTGTAGAAACTTGCTAACTCTATCAATTTTCTTGAGGACTGAATACCAAAAGCATGTCATAATAACATATTCAAACCTTTTCATGTTTTTAAGTAGCGATTTAGCTTGGCTTCAGCTCTTGTTTCAGGAGATGAGAACTCATGGGTAGTTAAGTCTTCAAGAGAAGAGAGCACTTTGTCCATATGTTTATAAATAACCTCCACAGAATCAATCCTTGCTGACCATCTTGTTTTACTTTCTGATTTTAACGAAAGGGGAACATGTTGTTTTAAAAAAACTTCCCATCTTGATGTAGAGCCATGAAAGAAGTTGTAGAGGCTGTTTATAATACCAAAATACGATTGTGCTTCAACACAGGCCTCTGCTGAATGAACCCCAACTAAATTTAAGGAATGGGCTGAGCATGGGACAAAGTAGGCCAGTTTGTTCTCTTGCACAATCCTTGACTGGACACCCTTGTATTTCCCAGCCATGTTTGCTCCGTTGTCATACGACTGGCCCCTGCAAAACATCAAGTCTAGACCATCTTCTTTGAGCTTTTTAGCAATGCTTTCAAAAAGCCCCTCGCCTGTTTTTTCACTCACAGTAAAAAAAATCTAAAAAGCTTTCACATACCTCTGGCCCTTCGTCAGTATATTTAATGTAACGAATGACTCAGTCATTTGTTCATTTTTACTTACATCAGGGGTACAGTCGAAAATCAATTAAAAATATTTAGCTTTTTTTATGTCCTGAATTATGTCTTCTCTAATTGCATTTGCAATGAGATCAAGAAACTCATCTTGTACTGTGTGAGAAAAATAGCTGAGCTGCCCTTTCTTATGGCGACCAATATGCTCACGCAAGGTCTAATTATAGTGGGAAATTAAATCTATAGTGTTGAGAAATTTTCCACTATTTGGATCTGCAAAGTTACAAGTTTCGTTTGTCCCTCTGAATGCACTACCCTGTTTTGCCAAAAATAAGACAGCATCTAGTATACAGCGTAGTACTTCTCTCCAGTGGGATTCCTCCTTTTTTATGTGATCCTGCAACTCCTTGTCGATCCCTCCTTTACCAAGTGACGTTTCTAATGCTTTCCATGAAACAAAGGTTTTCTTATGGTACTGGGAGTTTTTCATGTTCTGGCAATTTGTCACTGAGTTTTTTTCCAATTTGTGAATCCCTCCTTTCTTGCTAAAAACGAAATTGTTGATTCATGTTCTGTGTTCAAATGTCAAATGACGAAAAAGCCTGCATGGAACACAGTACAAAGCATTCATTGTCTCGCTGTAAGCCAAATAAGATCTTTTGACCTTTGAACCATTTTTCAAAATTTTGTAAAACCAATCTTTTGTAAGGTTTCGGCCCTCCCTACCGCTTTTACTCAAATCAGGATTATGATCATCGTTTTCACATCTCCTTTGTATGATGTAACATCTTTGTTTGTCACTAAGCTGAGTTGGCCAAGTTCCAGGGTCATTAAAATTAAAATTGTACTCACATTCACTCTCCTGTTCTTCATGGTTAGGCCCTTTTGAGTCTGAAACTGAAACGGCTTCTTGAAATGACGTAGAAGAGGCCCACAAATCAGTAGCATGCGAAGTATGTGGTTTTTCACAAATAAAGTCATTGTTGTCTTCTTCCTCTGCACAAACGTCCATGAGATCTTCTCCTCCAGCGTTTTCTTCTCCCACCGCATCCTCTTGAACAGATGGTTTATTTCTCGTTGCTTCAGGTTCGGCTTCGTCTGTAAGCAACAGACATAAATGCACACATGACCAAACATTTTAATTTTTTAAGTAGGTTACATGTACAACATAAACAAATTATTACATTGTGTAACGTTTTATAAATCATGTAGGCCTAACTAAAAACGTTACAAAAATATAATGTTGTTAAATAGTGCCAATAATGCTAAAAAACATGCTATCTTAATTGGGATACTATTACAGTACTAGCCTACAGCCTATTCGATATATTAATTGTTTTAGTAGTAAGGGCCAAGGGGATATTATTACAATCAATGTATTGTTAACATTTTAGTACGTATGTTACCGTATTAAAACTATCGTTAATAATAGCATAGAAAGTAAGTGAAAGAAGCATTTTATGTATATGTTTTTTAATGTATTTAGTTCTGAATATTTAAATGTGTTTATGCTACGCAAGGTGTGGTGGGCGTCGGCCGACGAATGTGAACGGGAGAGGATTTTCATTCAGGCAACGAATCTATAAAATATCTATAAACTAAAACTATATTTACAATTAATGATCTATAACCACTATTTTTAACATTAAAACTGAAGTTTGTTGTTATTAGCCTATAACTGTTTTGTACTCAAAATGAATCTTAACAAATTAAAATACAACAAAAATTAGTTACCTTGGTCCTTGATATTTTGCAACCATGATGCCATTAAAGTTGACGATTTCGCGGCCTCTTGTTGTCTTGCTTTAGCTTTCTTTCTGTGGAAACACCCTGATGGTTTTTTTCGACATGTTGATCTATGTTAGTCACAGGTAGAATA
This sequence comes from Homalodisca vitripennis, assembly GCF_021130785.1. Taxonomy (NCBI): domain Eukaryota; kingdom Metazoa; phylum Arthropoda; class Insecta; order Hemiptera; family Cicadellidae; genus Homalodisca; species Homalodisca vitripennis. The sequence continues at coordinate 4,669 of NW_025779804.1, forward strand.
TTCATACAACTGCGACATGAAATCTAACCTAAAACTCATCAAAAGTTCACGCTCACGTCAAGCGGGAACACTCACGAGTCACTAGTTAGGGGCGGGAGCGGGAGACTTGCGCTTGCGCTTTCTAGTCCTAGTCAAGCCGTAGACAATGTTGCCAACCCACAGCCTTAGTTATGAAAATACCCTGCCGCTTTAAAGATATTTCTTACTAGGCCTATGTTCTTTTGGTTTGCGCAAATATAGTTTACTGAAGTAAGAAATTGTATGTACGTAGACTATATTGTGCTATTGACACTTGACAGTAGAAATGGTAAATGTTTTTTTTTATGGTGGCCTCATCCCATCATTTGGCGCCCGGCGCGGCGCCCCCCCTAACTCGGCGCCCGGGTCACATGCCCCCCCTGCCCCTCCCTGGATCCGGCCCTGACTGGTCCTAATCGTGAAACTACCACACCTGGTATCCACTTATTTCTACCTCTGTAATCTCTGGCTATGATTGGTTGTCCAATAGCTAATTGTCTAGTTTTACTACCCCTATAATACAATTGTTGTTTTTCTTGATTATCTGACATTATTGATTTAACATTTGGGCGAATTAAAATCTAACCTAGATTCTTTTTTATGTCTACATAGCTTAAAGGTATGTCATTTTTAGCTAAACACTGCAAATAGGTACCTATGACATTAATATTAAGGTCATCATCCGAGATTTCATCTTTAACCTCACTATTTACAGGTAATCTAGATAAACCATCGGCATTGCCATGATTTTGGGACTTAACATACACAATCTCATATTGGAAACCACTTAAAACCAAAGCGTAACGCTGCAACCTACTGGCTGAGAAAGCCGGTAACCCTTTCTTTGGTCCAAAAATAGCCACTAAAGGCTTATGATCAGTCTTTAACAACAACTGTGTACCATATAAATATTGACTAAATTTCTTGACACCAAATACAATGCTTAATGCTTCCTTATCTATTTATGAATAGTTTTCCTCAGCGCTATTTAACACTCTACTTGCGAATGATATAGGTCTTTCTGTACCGTCGTGTTGAATCTGACTCAAAACTGACGCAATGCCATATGGACTAGCATCACTTACTACCACTAGTGGTAATGCAGGATCATAATGCGCTAAAACTTCAGCAGAGATTAACTTTTGCTTAATCTCTTGTAATGCCTTCTTACATGCTAAATTAAATACAAAATCGGTATCCTTTCTTAACAACTGATACAGTGGAGTCAAAATAGTGGATATCCTAGGAATGAAACGTGAATAATAATTAACAAGACCAAGGAAGGCTTTAAGCTGTGTCACATTTTGAGGTTCAGGTGCCTTGACAATTGCTTCAACTTTACTAGGTGTGGTATGCAACCCATGTTTACTGATAACAAAACCTAAATATTCTAAACTGTCACAGAAAAATTTACATTTGTTTTTGCTCACTGTGAACCCATTGTCTTCAAGTCTTTGACACACTAGTCTAAGTCTATGCATGTGTTCCTCGTTGTTTTTACCTGTTACTAGAATGTCATCTAAAAACACAGTTACCCCCGGGATACCTTGTAATGTTTGTTCTATTATTCTCTGGAAGATTCCCGGTGCTGAACTGATACCAAAACATAGGCGATTGTAAGCATACAATCCTTTGTGTGTGCTAATATTGTACAATACTTTGACTAGCTACATCTAGTTTAAGCTGCTGATAAGCTGAAGATAAATCTATTTTAGAAAATTTTGCTCCATTTTGTAGGCTGGCAAATATTTCTTCAATTTTCGGTAACGGGTGTCGGTCTACCTCCAAGAAAGGATTTACAGTTATTTTATAATCCCCACAAATTCTTATTTTCCCATTAGCCTTAATAATTGGTACAATGGGAGTCCCCCATTCACTAGTATCTACTGGTGAAATAACGTTCTCTTGTTCTAGTTTAGTCAGCTTGGCTTCTACTTTTTCTTTAAGTGTAAAAGGTAACGTCCTAGGTTTAAAGTATTTTGGTACTACATTTTATTTTAACTTTAATTTAACTGGTGCACCCTTGTAACATCCCAACTTATCCGTAAATACATTTGGAAACTCATTGTACAGTAGTTCTACTTGTTTGTTGACAACAGACGGATTGACAGATGTTTGTTTGTTTACCTCAACAGGTGTGTTGTAGCTTCCACTGACAGGCGCGCATGCGTCTGCCGCACTGCCGCCTGCAGTTGGCACAACCCCCACCATGCTCGTGCGATCAGCTGACTGTATATTGTTTACATTACTGGGCACTCTAACTGTCAAATCTAATGCTTGCATCCAATCACGCCCTAACAAGGGATTAGCCCCATTAGCTACGATGTATAAAGCTAATTGTTTCTCTTTACCTTTATATTGTACATTGACCATAACTTTACCTAAAGGCCTGATTTTTTCATGTGTATATGAACTTAATACTAAGCTAGTTGGATACATGTTTACATTTCCTAACTTAGTCTTACAATCTTTCTGTGACATAACTGAAACACAAGCTCCACTATCGACTTCAAATACAATTTCCTTATTTTCCACTAATAACTGTACCGTTATTGGCTCAATTTTATTAATCTTAGTTTCTATTTCTTTAACCGTAAATAGATTAGAAATGTCATACACATCGTCATTGTCTTTATGTTTCCAGTGATTATCTGAACTGGACTCTGCTGATTCTTTACTTTCCTCTACATAGTGCTGCCTACCTTTATAAACATGTTGCTTTTTACTGCTGTAAAACTGTTTCCCTTTAGCTGAAGGCTCATTACACCTATTTGTACAAACATTTGGTTTGTTGTCATTAGGTTTGTTAACATAATTTTTCGACCTACAAACTCTTTCAAGGTGTCCCTTTTTTACAATGATTACACATGTAGGCCTACTCACGAAACCGACATTGCGATGCTGTGTGTGCTCGCTTGCCGCAACAATAGCAGGTGATGTCTCCCAGCGCCTTCCCGCCGTTCGATGACCGTCTCGCTCCGCTGCTCAACGCCTGTGTCCTTTTCGGTATCGACCCGCTGCTCTGCATCCGGTAAATACGTCCTCCTGTAGTTGTCATCTGGGCCGCCCCCTTTTCAGCAAATTCCATTGAAGTAACTAGTTGCACGGCTTTTTCATAAGTGAGGTTTTCCTCCCCGAGAAGTCTTTTCTGTATCTGTTGGTCTCGCAGACCCGCGACTAATCTGTCCCTTAAGTAGTCTGGCAATTTATCACCAAATTCACAATACTTAGATAACTGTTTTAAATGCAAAATATAATCGCTAACCGTTTCATGATCCAATTGATTCCGCCTACTAAATTTAAATCTTTCCGTGTTAAAGGGTGGCTTGGGATGCAGATCATTAGCTGTAGTGTTCACAATTTCCATTTAGAAATACGGATTAATGATATTGTTGCCGATTGTTTTCCTCGTCGCCACTGTAAGCGACGTTCCATTATCCCATCCTCGTCGCCACTGTAAGATATGCGGGTCGTCACTGTACCCTATACTTCTCACATGAGATTCTTACAAGAAGATATGGAAGTGGCTTCCACCCAGGCAAAGCCCCACATGTCTGATGGATAAGGTTGTGTACTTCAGGAAATAACTGGATAACTATAGGCTCTGTTCAGGATACCCTTGTTTGGTAATATCCAAACTGCTAGCACAAATCGTATTACATCATGAGGTTAAGCTGGAAAAGAAAGGGAAACATGGTTTAAGCTAAGAAAAGGAGACTTACCTGTATGAATAAGAGTGGATACTCAAACCTATGAATCCATTGGGCTGCATTTTAGATGGAATTCTATTGAACATAAGGCAGGAGATTCATGTTGATTGGACTAATCAGTAGGTTATGGAGGACTAAGGGCCAGCATATCCTGATAAGCAAGTCTCCAATTGTAAGATTTTGGACATATATGAAATTCTATCACCAATTAGTCAATAATCAATACAGCTGTTGTTACTACTTGAGGCAGGATTAATGAAGTCAGAGAGCCAATGGACTATATCAAAGAACAGTGAACACATCAACAGTGCTTGTATAAAAATTTCTTCATCAACAGACTATGTGTTATTTTCCATTAAGATACATCATTGAAATAATGATTTATTCCATTCTTGATTACAAAGTATTATACATCTAATACATGGAATATCACTAACCCTAATCTTCCGGCACTGATGGCCGCAATACCTTACTTACAGACTAATTCAGACTACCCTTTACTTGTTTAAGTTGCATACTGTGACTTGAAAAAAAAAGAAAATGAAAAGTTCTTTATTAGGTACAGTTCTTTAGTTTAGTGACTTGTACCATTACACTAAATTAAGACATGGAAGAATTAACAATAAAAGGAAAATAGTAATATGAATAAACTAGCAATTAATAATAATAATTAATTCTACCAATAATAATTATTAAATAAATAACTCAAAACATAAGTATCATCAACAAAAGGACCAAACATTAACAATAATATTAAAAAAATAGCTCAAATAATGTTAATTGCCCATTTTGACCATGCTTATCTAATCTAGGCACTTACTTGTGTGTGCTCTAGTGATTAGATAAGTTGGAGCTTGGTTCCTTAGAAGGACCTGGCTATCAATGTCCTGTCACTATCCTTGCTCAGTGTACACCAGTTTGTATTACAGTTCAGCGTATTAACCATGCAATGTAAAAATGTTATACGTCTTGGAAAAAACAAAAGAATAATAAATAAATAACATAAAAAAGGAGTGAATTAGGGCTTTTCATAGTTTTTAAAATTCTTTAAACTCGTGTTTTTCTTACTTTGGAATCTGTGTTAGATCCAATATGTTTCTTATAGCTTTTTAAAACAGTTTATATTTTTACTTTTTCCGGTTAACCCAGCAATTTGTTATATACTTTTGACCGAATAAAAACAAAAGACCTAGTTAATACACTCTAGGATTTTAGGGGTTTTTATAAGGATTTCAGTTTTTCTGTGTCTATATATCTATAGCATATTTGCTTTGTTTCATTATTACTTCTTATCATAAAATTGTAGTACTTTAAAAATTAAAGGTGCTGCTGTACTGGTAACACATTTAACTGCACATACAATGGAAAAGATGGCTCCCTTTTACTTGTTTTAAAGTACAATTCTTGTGTAATTGTTTTGTAGAACTCTTCATTTAATATTTGATTTTTTAAGCCCCTACCCAGCAATGAATACCATACTGCAATTTTGAATTGATTAACTAAGACGGATCGTGACTAAGACTTTGAAACATTATATCGCATATGTTTCTTAAATAATGTAATGTTCTGATGCTAGTTCCTTTTTATAAACCCTTCAACATGCTCTTTCCTTGAAACTTTGTCATCAACTGTTACTCCAAGATATCTAAAACTAGTTACTTTATTTATAACTTCACAGTTGCAGTTTGAATTTTGTAGATAATGTAACGAATATTTACACATTATATATTAAAATGATATTTAAATTCTCCGAATTGATTGACACTATTATTACTGAAATTCATTAATCTTGTTATAGAAACAACAATCATTTTGTTATCACTGCACCATTGCCTGTATCGGTTCAGATACAAAATTATGCAACTGCCGTCTATTTTTATTTGAAAATACAAAAGTCACATCAGCGGCAAAACTTGATAATTCCTAAAACTGTTTGTCTAAAAGGTTGCATATAAAAATAAGAAAAATTGTTGTTGAGAGGCCAGAGCCCTGTGGCACCCCCTTTTCAATATTTTGCTTTAGCTGGACCCTATTCTAACCATTTGCATTCTATCTGTTAAATACTGTTCAAATCCCTGTATTCTAGTTTTTCCAATTTTACTAGCAACATTTTATGATCTACTAATTCAAAAGCTTTACGGGAAATCAATAAAAATAGCTGAGGATTTGTTGTTTGTATTTAGATTGTTATATCCATTTCAGTAAAAAAAGTCAAGGCTCATCCTGTGCTTTTTCTTTTTCAAATCCGAATTGGTTTTTGCTAAAAACTTTATACTATTTAAATACTGTTGGAGTCTAAATTTTATACCTTTTTCAATAATCTTTTAGAAAATAGAAAGTAGTAAACTAATAGGTCTCAGATTATCAAGTTTTGTTCCATACAATTTGTCTGGAATGGGAACAACTACAGTTTTCTTTAGTAATTTTGTAAAGCATTCAATGGAAAAACTAACATTTATTATGTGCACAAGTATTAATGAAAAATTTCAGAACAATATTTGATGAAATGAGCGGTCACTTTACCAAAACCACTAATTTTTTTCTTTATTGTGTTTATAATTTTACTTATTTCTTCGCAATCAATCCCACGAATAAAAAAAAGGCATGTTGGTTGGCTACGTTGTGTACCGGTGTTGTATTTCTGTACACATGGCGCTCCCCCTCCACTATTCACTATTCCACTATAGTGGCAGACCACTATTGCTGTTTAGCTGTTTAAACGTTGATCATTCATTCGTTTCAATCATTACATTGAAATTACGAGAACTTATAACTTTTTATTTTGTGAGGCTTTTCGATAGCAAGGCTATCTTCTTCAGACTCATCACAAAAGATATGTGATGACTTTGAGGAAGATAGCCTTGATAGCAAAAGGCCTCACAAAATAAAAAAGTTATAAATATCAGTTCTTGTAATTTCAATGTAGTGATTGCATTAAGAATAGTCAATTCAAGCTCCATCTTCATTTTTTTGGTTTTTTTTTATTTCATCTGCAATTTTTTCAGCATCTTCTAGTACCTATATTTCCTTTTGTTATCTAAAATTAAAGTCAATTTTTGTTTTATTCTTACCCCATGTGTGACTGTTTATTATTTTCGGCTGTGTCTAGGTATTTCCATTACAGCGTTTTATTAAATTATTATTATTATTCTGTTTAATTATATCTATTAGGTTATTTAGATTTTTAGTAAACGCATTAAAGTAATTTTTAATGTTATTGTCGTATGGTCTTGAATGTTGAGTTTTGTATAGTTTATTTCTTAACCTAATTTTCCATGAATTGTTATCATTGATACAGAGATTTTTGATCTTATTGTTGTGGGTTTATTAGAGCAGTATTTATCATCAGTACTAATCTCAATGGCATTATTAAAAAAGTTATACTCGTACAAACTTGTCCATACATATGTCTATGTTATGGTATGAAAATAGACTATGCCATTCAGTTCTTTCTAGTATATAATAAACTTGTTGATAATGTATTGTTTTTGCAATATATACCCGCTTTGGTTTTATATACCGGTACCCAAAATTACATTTTATACCCAACAAAAAATGATTAGACATTCCAGGATCGCATAATTCTACAGTAAAGCAAGGAAAATATTTACATATAACATAAAAGTGATCTATACATTGTGAAAATTATTTATTCTTTTTGGCCTTATTAAGTACACTCAGAAAACTATGACCACTCATTAGTTATAAATAATTTTCTGTTTGTGTATTCTTTTTTAGTGTCTTTATTAATATCCCCTACATAAATAAAGGGACTATCCCTTTGAAGTCTATACAAGGATACTATTAAGAATTTATAGTTACTTAACTTAATAATCTACAAGTACACAATCTGCTGAAACCATTTTACAGTCAACCTTTTAGCTTTAATTATCTCACAACATATACTACGAGCTTACCTGCAGCATAGTTATCTTTGCAGTTACAAAACAAATTGTATCCTGGTAAATTGTATAAATTAGCTTAATCACTTTTTAGGCATACTTCAGTTACATATTAGGCCACTTCAGTGTTCATGGATTATATGACCAGCTTTAACCTGTCTCTTGTATCATGTTTTGTACATACAGGAGCATTTGGTACATACTGGTTCGAATTAATTGTAATTCCGACGACAAAGCTGAGTTTGCCGTGTTGCCCCGACTAAATAAATAAATAAATACGCATGTCTCGGAAGCCTACATCGGACAGAAAGCGTTTACTTCCAACCATTGTAATATTCTTTCGGTCTTAAAAATGTCCAGTGACATTTTTGTCCTGATGAAGAAAATATATACGAGTATATACGCAAGATTGAAAAGTCTACTTCGGTCAAAAGCTGTCTACTTCCGATCGTTAATATTTAGTTTCAGTGATAAAGCTGAGTTTGCCTTATTGTTCCGATCAAAAATTTATTTACATATATGTTGGTCTATATACATATATATGTCTCGGAAGAATTGAGAAGCGTAATACAGCTAGGGGGAATTCCTATATACTTCCGGTATAAGGAAGAAATCCTTAGTAAGTTCATACAATAGTCGGAAAGAACGGATCGTTGTGACATGTTAGTGTTCATTTATAGTTTCCCTAAGCCATTGTCACACTACCATATCACAATGATAAGAAAGCCCATCAGTTTTGAGTACCATATGTGAGAGCATTCTCAGCTTTGTTTATTTATTTTTATTATTATTTTGTTTCTCTTTTAAGCCTCAGCTTCAGCTATGTAGGCTTCGATGTACACTGGTTTATTTTCAAAGTACACACACTGTTTCGTGTCTATACATTATTGGTCCTCCCTGGGATTTGAACCCGTGATCTCTCAGTTAGAGAGCAGAGACTATAATCATTAGTCTACGGAGGAGGACTAAAACAATAGGTTGATGCAGGTAGGTTGGTTATATTCCTATCATGATTGGACCTCCCCGGAATTTGAACCCGTGATCTCTCAGTTAGAGAGCCGAGACTGTAACCATTAGGACTAGCTTTGTTTATTAAGTTTGGTTTTATTAAAATGTTGAAAAGCTGTATGGTTTAAATAGTATTTACAATGCGTAAGAAGTATAATTTGTCGCTGGCGCGATCTGTAGTGAAAGAGAGACATTAATTTTGTCTTTGCTATCTGCATCGCTACTGATCAAGCACTGTCTAAAATTTAAATGTAAACGAATGTTGCAGCCTCTTTGATGAACTGAAAATGTCAACAGCTGTTAAGTGGCAGTTAAATTTACATTATGAAACACATATAATACTATTTTCCGAATTCTAAAATATTCCAGGCAACTTTTCGGATATTTCTCTTCTTATTAACCCGCTTTCTCGGATTTCTAGGAATATTTTTGAAAACAGAATTAGCCGAATTGTTCTAGACATTCTATAGACAGCGCTTAGAAAAAAATTTTGCAACTAATTTTTATTTATTTTTTATTTATTACTAGCTGTTATCCGCGGCTAGGCAACTTTCAAAATAGAAGGGCGTACGTAGTCTTCTTAGTGACAGCATCTATGATGTAGTATGATCGAGCCCGCTCCAATAATTATCCTCCGCAATAAACTAGACCTATTGGTCAAGTTATTCCTTCAGCTAAATATATCTGAAAACTGCAGTTAAGGATGACATCCTAGCTACCCGTTAGTTTACCTTTTTATTGGTAAATAAATGAGCCAAAGTGAAGCCTCCTAGACTGGCCAAAACCTTGCTATTGATAGTATGATTTGAACGGTATTGGTAAAAATGATTCTACTTGTAAATTTTAAGTACAATGGTTAGATAATATAGCTTCATACCATAGAAAATACTTTAGCAATGCGTATAATCATTTTCAATAATGATAGACTGAAGTCGCCTTCGCTTTTACTAATTGAAAGGAAGCCAACAAGAGGAAGGATTAAGCTATGCTATGACCTTAATCAACGCAATTATAACACTACGGTATACTATATTTTCAATAATTACAAGATGGTAGTGAAGCAAAGAACCTTGGTTGGAACTGAAACAGCTTGCTTCGGCAGAAATTACTGACAGATTCATTCTCTGGTTTACAAGATGTGGATTTGTACGTCTTAATCCACCCACAGAAATGAGCTAAAGAAAAAAGGTGGGAGGAGGGAATAGTCTATAAACTAGTAAGGCAGTGGTGAAAGTAAAAATAGTTTAATGCTGTGTTGTACAGGTTTAACTTTAATTGTAAGTTGTTGAATATGTGAAAAATTATGAAATATTTTTGTGTGTCGACTAAAAATACACAAAATTTAAACTACATTACAGCTGATAACAACAGTCTAGTGGTGTCAAATAGACTCACCACTATGTACAGTATTTACTCAGAGAGTGGTACTCTCACTTCAATACCTGGGTTGATAACTGGTAAACCTACAATTTAATGTTACATAAAATTGAAGCGACCTTTATTCTTATTATATGGAGCTTTACTAATGTTCCAAGCAGAATAATGAAGAGTGTTATCAAGGTGATACGAGATTGTTACACAAAGGCTTTAGATATGTACCATTGGACGTATCAAACAATTATATGTATATATTCGAGACCACAAGCTGAGGAAAGTAGCAAACTTAACAAGCTTATTTATCACGCATATACCATTCTGGCCATGTTTTCCTGATACCGCTTGACATCATATAAGAATTCCCGATAACGTAGGCTATTTACAATGCATACCCCCGCGATCCAGATGCAACGAGGCAGATGTGCATCAGTAATAGACAGCACCACTGATTGCAGCAACACTCACGGAATGTCTGAAACTACTGAACTTAATACCATTAAATGTAACCTGTACATTCCTGTTGCCTCATAGTTGTTCCCTATAAGAATGTCCTTTCTTTCTCTCTGCGGTCTAAGCCTCATTCCAAATGGTCATAAAAACTTCAGAAGAAACCACTAAGTCTTAAAATATGAAGAACCTAGTGCTTCCTCGTTCTTGAAACGTATTGGACCTAGTAATTTTGCAGTAATTCATGTTCTCTGGTAGTTCACACTCATTAACGGTTGTACACTCCGATCACCAGCCTCACTCAAAACTAAATTTAAGAAAATTCTAAAATAAATGTCATGAAATGCTCACAAGTTAAAAGTTATAGTAGCAACTGCTGAAATCTCAGACCACTCAATCCAATTGTATAAAATTTTGCTTAGATTTAATACTTTGTAGGTGCTTACCAAGGAAGTTCTGAAGGAAACAGGATTTTCCGGACATTTATGATTCTACTGCTGCACTTCAGACATTTAAGAAAGTTCTACTGCTGCATTTAAACAAGCTGGCCTTTAAATTTGGTTGTTCGAATTTAGACATATTACGGAAGACGAATTTATCTTGCCTTGTAAGTTATTCGTACGTTTCTGATGATATTGTACATCTGATACACATGTCAGAATACAAAACATATAGTCAAAGGTTGTAGCCTACTGACACAATTAATTAACATGTTATAAAATATAATTAAATTCACGATGATTGGCTTAGGTGAAAGTTACAATTATTATCGATGAATGCATTATGTAAATGCACAAAAACTCACATTGTTTATATGGGTTTTTTTAGAATAACGTTTTTCTTATATGAAAAAATATAGAAATAAACTGGTTCATTATGAAATCTCTGGATCAACACAATGGATTTAAATCAAACTTTGTACACATGCTCGTCTTACAACTCGGGTGCACGTTAAACATAATTTTTTTATAGTTTAGCGAGAATCCATGGAAACAGGAATACATTTAAAAAAAACTTTCATTCCACTGAGAAGTTTTAAAACTTTAAAAATAGTTTTAGAGTCCCAAATGACTATAAGTATTCTATAGGACAATTTATTTTCATGCTTCCATAACCAATTATGATAATTAAAGCTATCTTCGCTGTTTAAAAATTAGATGTATTTTATTCGCATTTCTGAGAGGCTATTTTATTACATAAACATGGAATACAAAAAACCACAGTCCATGTTTTATAATATGTTTTAGTTATGTTAATCCGTTATTGAATAATTACATCCGAATCATAAAACATGCTTCAAATGATTAATAACAAATACGCATTTGAGTTGTGGATAACGAACTAATTGAAACACTTTAACTGTAAAAATATATTAGTAATGCGATTATTTCTACGCAAAACTGCACTTTAGTTTTTTTTACAGTAAACGTTCTGAAGAAAAAGTTATTCAAGCCTATTTGAAATGTTCACTGATGTCACCAGGAATCGAACCTGTATCCTCCCGGTCACAGAAGTAACCTTACCCTACGCTACGGGTTTGCTCTTCACATCCAAGTTGGTTCGGTGTATTAGTGAAACTCTTTATACATGGATACAGTGGACAACGACAAACATCTATGCTAGCAATATAGATTGAAGCCTATTTGAAATGTTCACTGATGTCACCAGGAATCGAACCTGTATCCTCCCGGTCACAGAAGTAACCTTACCCTACGCTACGGGTTTGCTCTTCACATCCAAGTTGGTTCGGTGTATTAGTGAAACTCTTTATACATGGATACAGTGGACAACGACAAACATCTATGCTAGCAATATAGATTGAAGCCTATTTGAAATGTTCACTGATGTCACCAGGAATCGAACCTGTATCCTCCCGGTCACAGAAGTAACCTTACCCTACGCTACGGGTTTGCTCTTCACATCCAAGTTGGTTCGGTGTATTAGTGAAACTCTTTATACATGGATACAGTGGACAACGACAAACATCTATGCTAGCAATATAGATTGAAGCCTATTTGAAATGTTCACTGATGTCACCAGGAATCGAACCTGTATCCTCCCGGTCACAGACGTAACCTTACCCTACGCTACGGGTTTGCTCTTCACATCCAAGTTGGTTCGGTGTATTAGTGAAACTCTTTATACATGGATACAGTGGACAACGACAAACATCTATGCTAGCAATATAGATTGAAGCCTATTTGAAATGTTCACTGATGTCACCAGGAATCGAACCTGTATCCTCCCGGTCACAGAAGTAACCTTACCCTACGCTACGGGTTTGCTCTTCACATCCAAGTTGGTTCGGTGTATTAGTGAAACTCTTTATACATGGATACAGTGGACAACGACAAACATCTATGCTAGCAATATAGATTGAAGCCTATTTGAAATGTTCACTGATGTCACCAGGAATCGAACCTGTATCCTCCCGGTCACAGAAGTAACCTTACCCTACGCTACGGGTTTGCTCTTCACATCCAAGTTGGTTCGGTGTATTAGTGAAACTCTTTATACATGGATACAGTGGACAACGACAAACATCTATGCTAGCAATATAGATTGAAGCCTATTTGAAATGTTCACTGATGTCACCAGGAATCGAACCTGTATCCTCCCGGTCACAGAAGTAACCTTACCCTACGCTACGGGTTTGCTCTTCACATCCAAGTTGGTTCGGTGTATTAGTGAAACTCTTTATACATGGATACAGTGGACAACGACAAACATCTATGCTAGCAATATAGATTGAAGCCTATTTGAAATGTTCACTGATGTCACCAGGAATCGAACCTGTATCCTCCCGGTCACAGAAGTAACCTTACCCTACGCTACGGGTTTGCTCTTCACATCCAAGTTGGTTCGGTGTATTAGTGAAACTCTTTATACATGGATACAGTGGACAACGACAAACATCTATGCTAGCAATATAGATTGAAGCCTATTTGAAATGTTCACTGATGTCACCAGGAATCGAACCTGTATCCTCCCGGTCACAGACGTAACCTTACCCTACGCTACGGGTTTGCTCTTCACATCCAAGTTGGTTCGGTGTATTAGTGAAACTCTTTATACATGGATACAGTGGACAACGACAAACTTCTATACTAGCAATATAGATTTTTTTTAATGCGGTTTGAGGCTAAGATTTATTGGAATCAAGTTTCTACCTCAGTAAAATAAGGCAAAATAAGGATGCAACCTCGGAATGAAAGATAATAAGCTAAAAATGTGCATACGTCTTTATTTTGATGGTATAAAACTTACCTCAAAAGTCTCATATAATCACGTGTACGCGACTTAAGATATTTAAGGTCAAAGGTCACGGAAATCAGATTTTTGCAAATATCTCGTTTCCCTTACGCTAAATGACTTTCAAGGTGGTTAAAGAAATTGTAGAACGAAAAATTCTCTTCAACTTTTGTATGAAGTAATTTTATGTACGTTCAACCCTTTTTGAGATACAGCGCAAAGAGTAGGGGACCGCTTACCTGTATATACGATAATGCGAGGTCAGTATCAAAATATCAAAATAAAGACGTATGCAAATTTTTAGCTTATTATCTTTCATTCCGAGGTTGCATCCTTATTTTACCGGACTATTCCTATATTACATAATTTGGAAACTATGGATTTTAGCTAATAACACTTCTTTCAACCTTTATTTTATCCTCCAATCTTATTCATCTTAAAATATTATATTTGGCCGTCACGACATCTTAAGTTGAAAATGTCATGCAATGGATATTATATACGGCAATGAGTTAACCCTTATCAGCACAGGTAATGAAGTGACAGTATCACATTCAGAGTATGTAAACCAATGTGGATTAATAATAGTGGAAACATATTTAATTAAAATAGGTTCAGTCTTCAGTAGAAGGGATCATTGTTTTACTAAACATAAAACACCAATAATGAAAAACAGCACTTAATTTTCAACATGGGCAGAAGAAATATTATGTTTGGTAAGTAGTTTTGATGTAATTGTTTTGTGTTGAAGACGATTAAAGTTTGAAATTGGAAGATAATTCTCATTAACAACCCTTAGACAATTTCCACAAAAATGAAACTTAACAGAATTCCAATAATCTAGTTAACTACCTATGAACACACACGGTTCCATGTTCAGATATTTTATACTACACGTTGTTTGTCTCAGTCACAAGATAATTTTGTTTACGTCTCGACGTATCAACCGAGGTTGATAGATCTCAGTCAAGAACGAATCAATGAGATAGAACTAGCGGTCAATGGTCTGCAACATTATAGTTAATAACGGGAAAACATGCAGTATCTGAAATTTTGCAAATCAGTGAAAGTGGTGTTTGCAATAACTTTTGTAACAGAACGGGTGATTACTATTGCAATTAATACTGAAGTGATAGCCTACTAATTACTGTTTGTCAGAATTATGCCTGACGTACCACAAACTGCAGTTGATCTTGATCACATTCAAGTATTTATAAACTCTGCAACATTATTATGATTAATAACGGAAAAAGCATGTAGTATCTGCAATTTTGCAAATCAGTGAAAGTGATGTTTGCGATAACTTTTGTAACGGAACGGGTGATTATTTTTGCAATAATACTGACGTAATACTAATTACTGTTTGTTAAAATTGTGCCGGACGTACTGCAAATTGCATTTGATCTTGATCACACTAAAGTATTTATACATTTTTTTATGAAATGGATGTATTTATATTCGATTAGGTAACATATAATTAGGTCACAATTCTGTTAAATATTAATATGCAGTACAATATCGATTAGACAATTTCAGGTAGTGTTTATTTTTCGAAACAGACGCACAGTACATGCAGCAATGATCGCTCATTTTCACCTTTGACCTTCGACTATCCATATTTTAAGTAGACTATAAAGAAACATTATTTCCTCAACTGGTCGTCGGCGAACCTTGGTTATACCGGCCGATCCGACTAAACTGGTTTTACCGATGACACGGTGGAATATCTCTCAGTCCCTGACCGCCACAACCACTGCCATCCAACCTTAGCGAAGCTCAAGCTATCAGTTACCGCACTCTTGGCAGTGGCAGTGGAAGTCAGCTGCTTCAGTCAGCACCAGAGATCCGCCAGTGCCTCACGAATCGGCATCGTAGGAGGATTGTTGTTTGTTGGCTGACTATTAGAGGTTAGTTTTCAACAATGAATTGTTATACTTATTTTGTTTTTTAATCGTAGTTTTTTTACCTTTGGCTTATAGTCTGTTACATACATCTTATGGAGGAATAACACTATTAGAAAAAAAATTAAACATTCAGAAAACTCCTGTTTATTTTAATAATTCAAAGAACATGTTTCTTGCAATTTTTCGTACTATACTTTGTATCTGACGGTTGTATTGTTTTTTATTTACGAGCCTCGTATATTATATAGCATCTTATAAAATAAATATGATAAAAATTCTTTAATTGTATTTGGATATTATTACGTATAATATTCTGTCTCTGAAGATAATATAGCACGATTGTAGCCCTGTCGGATATTTGATAGCAGGCTTATAATGAAACTCATTTATTGTACATTTGAAGCAATATGTTCATTGTTATTGATGTACGAGTACAAGTTATCTACAAAATGAATCTAAAATATTACTTCCCGATTTTACAATTTATAACCCTTATTCTTAAGGTAGACAATTTTAACAACAAAATAATCGATTTATCAATTTCTATTTTCAAATTGAAATGTAAGGAATGTCTAAACTTAATATTAAACTCAAGTGTATGTAATAATTTCTTTGTGTTGAGATTACTTATCTTTTACACTTTCTAAAATAGCTGGAAGGAGAGAGGAAGAGCGCACCTTAAATTTTATCGTTCTTCTTAAAGTTATTTGAGATTATCGATGATCACTAATTCAAAATTATACTTACCGTATATGTCTTTCATTTACGTACAAGAAAGAAAATTCACCGGTTTGTTCTTTCGTATATAAATTGTTCTATAAGGAAGTTCTTTTTACACCAACGGATTATTTGAATTAACTAGACCGTACATTTAAAAGCGGCTCGAACCCATTTGAAAATTTTATTGACCTCCCTGTGATCGAACTTCCTAACTTCTCAGTTAGATTGCCGCAGTCTTATTCTACAAAACGGCGAAAATCGTGTTTACAATTATTTTTTGCTCAATCCCACAGTTATGTTTGTATAATTTTCATATGGAATATCTAGTTTCCATATCACAGTATTAAAAATATATTTATGATTGCATACATGAAATGTTGAAATGTTTCTTTATGTCGAATATCGATGAAAAACTGGGAATGTGTAAGCAGTAAATTAATAATATAACTGAAACAAGCCTCAAAGACTAAGTTTTCGAACGACAATAATGTATACTTATCAAATAATAAGTAAAGTTACAAATGATTATTTATTTTTTTAGTATTTTAGTTACGATTGTTCTGAAGTATCTGTCTTACTTGTGAAGTTTTCCAAAAAGGTGAAGATGTACAGTAGCCTACGTGTAAGGGGCAGGGTGCTTGCGTTGTCATCCACTACCACCAATGCCGAGACCGCGCCACGCCGCACGCCTGTATCACTTGTGACTACGATTACTTTGCGTGGAAAATAAGAAATATGCGGACTTTAGGTTTCGCAATTGCTGTTTGATTCTATAATGCGTCTTTATAGTTTAAAACTTGAGACAATGACTATAAAATGCGCTTTCATTCTATCTGTGAATCCACAGCATGAGCATTCCCACTGTTCTCCCTTTATCCCAACTTCCTTCATATTTCTCTCTACCACATGTATAACAGCTATACTATTTCCCTAAATAGCTATGCAATTCTCCAAAAGAACATCATTCGCAAAATTTAAAAACGTAAAAAAATGTCTAGCAAGACATCAGATTTAAAATCGCATACTTATTTGGAGTACTTTTATAAACTTTGCATAAAATATTTTAAAATTGTTAAAAATAAAAATGTTAAATTGTTACAGTGTGTAGATGAATTATCATTTCACAAAATGACGTATTTTTTAGTACGGCAAATTTAATTTAGTCAAGGGAAAAATGTAACAACATATAACATTCTTATAATATGATATTTATTTAAGAAATATGATTTAATTAAGTAATGAATGAATAAAAAAGCCACTCTCTGAAGCTATAGCGTACTGTAAAATTCCACCCACCTTAATCTTCCACCATTACCTTCACCACCCACCTACCTTTATCTTCATCCATTTTGATTTGGGCCTGATTACGAAATTGCCTAAATTCTACTTTAAACGCCTGTAATTTCACGTGGAGTGATAACAACTATGTTTTTTGGTTTATTCTGTATTCAGGGAACTTATCTTTAAAATCTATAAATATCTCGTAAACAGTATTTTCCAAACACAAAATCGATTGCATCCCCTTAACCATAACAAACCAATCAAGTTAGTTTTAAGCAATAAGATAAGAGTGACGTATACACCGATATAAATCATGTTATATGTAGAAAATTTTCTGGTGTGTATTTCTAATACACATAACTAGTTTTATAACATTAAATCAATTCGTTAATTAAACATTTTGCAGACCGGTACTTTTGCGTATAGACTACTTTCTAATAATTTTTCTCGGGCTCGTATATATATATATATATATATATATATATATATATATATATATATATATATATATATTATAAATCATTTTATAAACAGTTTATTTTTAGCATATGTAATTAGATTTCTCATTAATTATTTTTTATATGCCGTATAACATTCTTACAAATAAATTTGAAACACGGTGAAGGCCGCACCATGCAAAAAACCCTGTGTTTGTTCATTTTGATTAAAATTGACCATGATTAAGGTCCATTTATTTAAACTTTCCTATAAAAATAAGTTTTTTATGTACATACATTTCATATTTATTTCACGTATGACTTTTTATTTATTATTTCATGTTCATTGGATTTCAACGCCTGGACATGAATTCAAGTTATTCCAACATGCAGAATGATGATGTTTTATATAACTTTCCCATTTACAACTGCTCTTAAACAATGTGGGGTTATACACTGTTTATTACTGTATCAGAGGAATATACAACACGAATAGTTAAGAGAAATGTGCATGAAAACTCTTTCAAATGAGGAAATGGTTAATTTAAATTGGTGGATCCAATCTTCAGTCAAGGGCTGGTCCAATAAAACGACATGGAGATAAAGGTGTCAAAGGCCACAAACACTGCGTTGATAAGGAAGTTACAAAGCAATAAGATTGTGGCCTTTCCGTTGTTTCATACTACATCGTTATCCAGCCATGTCGCTTTGAGTAGTCAAATTTAATTTGTAGTACACTTTGCACTCTTTCCAGAGTTGTACAGTTACAACACAAACTAGCAAACCCGTAAAATTGATTGCATTAGTTACCAAGGCTGAACCCTGGCGTGATGTCGACTGAAAGATTCGTGCACTAAATCAAGCAATAATTACACATATTTTCCTTTATACTTTATATACTTTAAAACCTTTTACATAACTTACATTTTGAGAACACAACATAAAATCAAACGTCTTAACTGTTACTTCCGAAAGGTAGATATGTGTTATTATAAGCTATATTAACGATTAGTAGGAAGTTTTAACGAAACGGACACTGTTACTAAATTAAACTTTAAAACCCAGGTAAATTTGTTTGTAAGAGAAATGTATACAACAATTCTTATGCATTATATCCTATTTACCTCTACCTATTGAAACATCTAAATAAATTAAATTTTCTTTGCAACGATCATTTGAACAACCGACGTTTATTATAATGTAACGAAACAATCTTGGTTTTGGATTGCATTAAGCCTACAAAGTTTGTCTATTGCAGTTATATAATCTACACAGGGAAAGTTTATAAACAAATAACGCAATCGAGTTTGTTTTATCACATAAATATAAAGAATATTATTATTATATATAATATAAATAACAGCCTGCCAAGTGATTTATGGTACTTTAAAAGTAGGCTAGAACAACAATTTGCAAACTTTGAATAAGTTTACTAATATTATGTTTTATAGAATACAAGAAAGTTACAAATATAATATACAAGAGAGAAATATTGCACAATATGGTTGCAATATAAATAATTGCTCCATACTGGGTATGGTGGCAATATTGCCCATACGGGCCACAATGGAAGGGTCTGTAAGATACATAATAATAAACAACCTTAACATTAATACTAAAATAACACAAGCATAACATTTTAACCACGATCTCGGCACAGCGTTTAATTTAACAGCTACGAGAAGACCAAACTTTAAATTTTAAAATCCATAAGGGATTACGATATTTACATTTCTCTAGAGTGAATTAATAGTCAGAGCTCATTTGCGCTTCTTAAGAACACATCTTAATTTTTTGAAATTGTTAAGAATTTTCTTTACAAAAGGAATTGGTTGAAAACCATGTTATTTTTTGTGGGAATAATATTTTTAGCTTGATACATTAAAACTGATAGTGATACACATAATAATAGTTATATCAGCATCGAAAAACGAGCAAAAGGCCGAATATTTGGACTTTGTCTCTTGATAATCTTATGGAATTGTGAGAATCGTATAACGTTTGCAGGTGCGCTCTTCTGCTCTTGGATTATGAAATCTGTAGCTGATGTTTTCAGCGCTTGTGGCATTTCTTTTCTGGTGGATATTTCCAAATTTAGCTGTTGGTATTGCAAAGCAAGGTTAAGTAAGGAGACAAACGTAGCCTTGGGATTATTAATAAATGTCACTGTCTTCGTTCATATAAAAGAGTATTTATAGTATTACACTCAGGTAAACATTTTTGAAGTTAGGAGAACTGTTACACTTTACATAGTTCTCTACAAACACGTCTTTCACATGTAGAAAATGAATTACGTGTATTATTGTGTGTGTATAAGGGGTCGGTGTTAAACTGGTACGGCGCACCCCTCCTCCCTCTGTTTGCGTAATACACATTATCAGGCGTTAATTAAATTATTTGTTTTGTTTTATTTTGTTGTCAACTTTGTTTGACAAATCTATTTATATGGTAATAACTGTCAATAAGAAAAACAACAACTTTGGTCTTAGTTACATCGTGTCCACATGAGTTTTTCATTTATATGTGGTTATGGTCAACGAAAATTAATGTTAAACGCAATCGTAAAAAATTGAAAGTCTACTCTTTCTGAATTGCAGTTTATTGGCAGTTTGCTCTGCTTTCCACACATTAAACAAATTCAGAATAAAATACTCATATATAACTGATATATACTGAATACATTAGTCTTTTTAAAATTGGCAGATTTAAAAAATATTGTATTTTTATAATGTATATAATTTTCTATAGAATAGTGAATAGTTTATATTTGTCGAAGTAAATAAATATTATTTTATCCACATAGTATTTTTCCCTTACTAAGACTTTAAAATGGATCCCAAGTGCAATTTTCCAGCTCCTTGTCCTAATAGAACAAAATATTCGTCTACTCTAACTAAATCAGTTTTAAAATAAATAATTGGAGATATATTTTAAAAATAAATGGTGCCAAACTTTAATAAATTAACCTTTCTTACAACCGTGATACAGGTTCCTAGTCTATAATAGACCAGAGCAGTCTAAAATAATTTGTTTCTCTAAGACTATGGTTGGTTTTGTTGTGAGCAGTAAGATAAAAAATAAAGTACAATGCACTGATGTAAAGCATAATTGTATATATAATAAAGATGAGCCTAGATATAGCTCTGACCTTGAGGTTGGAAATCCAATGTTAGTTACATGTCTACCAGGTCTGTTGCAAAACTAAAATTGAATTCTGTTTGAAAAATTAGTCAAAATAACCAAGGTCTATATAGTGAGTGGTTCACCTTGCGGGTTGACCCATTGAGTTTTTCTCCCGAGTCATTTCCTGGGCTGTCACTTTTGCTCGCAAGCCTCTTAATTTCAGCGGGTTCAAAAAAGAAGAATGCGCCCTATGTCTGCCCCGTTACGAACTAACACCCTCAAGGTGTGATTTAGCCTCTGCTACTCACGGCCTCCATCCACCCTGGTCAGGGCAACAAGTCTGTCATCGTACTCTAAGCGTATTATTTGTTTGACAAGTTTTTCTTACTCCTCGCGCGATGTGCCAGTAAGGAACTACACCACATTTGCCACCACAAATCCGATACAATGGCGGATCTCCTCAGACGAGGAAGGTCAGGAGGTAGAACACAGTGTTCCCCGGAACGACAAACCCTCAAGTTCAGTAGTTGAGATAAGGGCTACAAGTGGATCCTACGCGGAATCCTAGAGTACGAATCGCTCCCTCTGACAGTCTGACATCCTGTAAAATGACATTAGGACTCATCGTACAACCATTAGCGATACTCTTTAAGACAGAAATAAATATTTTTCTGAGATCAGAATCTTTTGTTTTCGGAGAGAGGTGTATTGTTTTAGTATTGCAATTTTAAGATTGTTCACGTCTGAATTGTGGGTTTCAATGAATGATCTACTCCTGTTTCCCCAAATTAACGTATAACCGCATTGAAAAGAAACGACAAAAATTTTCCATTAAATCCAATAATCTGGGGCATTTTTCTTTCAAAATACAGATTTTGCTGGCAAATATGTATTTACTACTCGTAAAAATAAATTATTTACGTGTCAGCTCAATTAAAATGCGTGTGTTCAGAGTACGTTTCATGCCACGGCATCATTATCATCATCACCTTGCTCGTCATATGAAGTTGATTAACCAGAAGACAACGCCAGGTGAATCAATATTTAGCTCATAATATTTCCTGCCGACATTATTTTACTGGACTTGGAAGTGTAACATAAAGTTAATTGTGTTCACCACTGATTGTCATTAAATGTTTTTTGTTCGTAAAAGCTACAACAGCAACCATACCTAAAACTAGCTTTAAATGATAGGTTACATAGTTTTAAACCTTTTATAAAAAAGCCCTTGGTATATCTATACTAAATATCTTTACGTTGATATCTAATTGTTTTAGATTGGTAAATAACTATTTCAAGTGTCACTTACGATATTGTTCAAATATTCCCGTAAATATATTTCTTCCAATGATAAACCATGGGATTATTCGGAAAATGGATTTCCCTTAGCAGCATTGCTTCCTCTAGCATGAGCTAGAAATTGTGAAAAGTCGCTCAAAACGCTGTCTTGTCTCTTTACTATAGTAGCTATTTAATTCTGATTGTTACTAAGTGGAAGTTACCATAACTTGTTAAAACAGAGTTATTTATTATGGCCTACTGAGAGTATTTTGTTGGATTGATTTTATATTGAAGATTGAAGGTCATAATCACACATTAAGTGTATTTATTGACCTTTCAAAAGCATTTGACTGTGTTGACCACAAAACACTGCTTGACAAATTAGAATCCCACGGCATTCGAGGCGTGCCACTTTTATGGATTAGTTCATTCCTAAACCATAGAACACAGGTCGTCCAAATTTAGAATCAAATTTCAAAACCTACTGCACTGAGATATGGAGTTCCCCAGGGATCAATACTCAGTCCAATTCTTTTCCTGATATATGTTAATGACATTGAATCATCACTACTGCATGGAAAGCTTGTGCAGTACGCAGATGACACGACTCTCTGTTTTAGAGGAGGTACAAAACAAAATTTAGAAATACAGACCTTTGTTGACCTTAACAATTGTGTCCAACATTTCAATAGCCTCAATCTTCAAATAAACTCATCAAAATCAAATTTCCTAAACTTTTCAATGCGCTCTATAGATATTGAAAGAGGTCCTGCTGTTATGGTTGCAGATACATTATTGGAAGAAGTCTATTCTTCAAAGTTCCTTGGAATACACCTTGATCGAGGGTTGACATGGAAAAATCACATTGATTATGTTTGTGCCAAATTATCCTCAGGAGTTTATGTCTTAAGATCTTTGGCAAAATACTGCCCAAGTCAGGTACTGATTACGGCGTACTACGGGCTAATTTATCCCCACCTTTCGTATGGAATCGTTTTGTGGGGAGCCTGTGCAAACAACCATTTTATGAGAGTTTTCAAATTACAAAAAAAAAGCAATTCGCATTATCGCTAATTTAAACTTCAGAGAGTCGTGCAGGACAGCGTTTAAAAATTTGCAACTGTTAACTTTGCCATGTCTCTACATCTTAGAAACAACCTTATATTGTTTGTCTAAATGTGCCTTAACCAGAGGACGAGACATACATGAATATGAGACAAGAGGCAGAGATAACTACCGTTCGGGAATGCACAGAACGGTGGTTTATGAACATTTGCCTTCGCAGGCAGGTGTTCATTTTATAAACAGATTGCCAAACAAAATTAAAAATGCCTCAACGCCCAAGGTGTTAAAAACTCGTATCAAACTCTGCCTGGCGTCAAACGCTTTCTACAGTGTTGATGAGTTTCTGGCATTCAACTGGGAGACCACGCGATGAGGAAACTGACTCCAGCGCCGAAAGTGGGCGTAATTGGCATGGAATGAATGGGGAGTGAATGTTTGAATGTTGTAAGTTTAAATGTGGCCTTGATGTGGGATGAATGGAAAAAATTTAGACATGAAAATTGACGTTTGCTATGCAATGTATATTGTCAACTGCAATTAAACGATTTGATTTGATTTGATATTAAGACGAGATTAATGAGATTAATATTATTACTTCTATGGATCGTTTCTATTCATAATGTATAGACTACAGTTCGTTGTACACGTGATTGTAGTATTCATTTTTAATTAATACTTTAGGTTAGGCGTTGTTATACGCATTTCGTTTGGCTGCTTTCTAAGGATTAGAATACATTTTGTATACCTTGTAAGATATATTTAGTATAACTTATAGAATACATTTTGTATAGCTTTCTTTATATTTTTGATCGATCCGTCGAAGTTAATACCTAGCAAGTTTTTTTTTACTTTTGTAACATTTTGAGAATAATTACTATCAATTGTCCTCTATGAATATGCTTTCATTATTTTCCACACATATGATACACTATATTTCCTTAGCCATTCTCATTTATTTTTAAATTTTTCCTTTCCAATTACACCGTAAAACTGTCGTCGCATCTGTACATAACCAAAGTGTTGTCAATGAGTATATTTCTGAGTTTTATGTGCTCATAAAGTTTATCACAATATTGATACTTCATGTTCCATATTAGAGGCAAACTCTTACATTTACATCATCGAAATTCTTTCGTACATTCATTTTTACATTTTAGTGTTAACTCCTCTGGATGTACAGTCTGGATATATTAATACTCAGCGTACTTGTAGATGCACACTTATACATTAAATAGCAATTTAAAATTCTATTAAACGTTTCTATTCAAGTTGTAACAACTGAGTTTTCAGGAAACGGTGCTACTATTGCATTGTACTAGAATATATAACTGTAACATGGAATATACCACACAAAGCGAGTAAGCAGCAACTGGTGGCGATAATTAATCAGTTTCAGAAAAACGTTACTTCATAGAGTCTGATAAAGACCAGTCAGTAGTGTGTTGTCAGAAAGGAAAAACGACAAGTCGGGTTAAAAAGAAGAAAGACTGGTTTTGGTTCAGGTTCAAGCTGAATTATGGATGCAGGGAGCAGAAGAGCAGACGAGCGGACGAGGGAGGGAGGGAGATAGAGTGACCTGGTTTATGTTCTCTGAACAAGGAAAATGAAACTGAAAAACATTCTCAAGCACGCTCTGGGTCTTTTCCGTATACTATATACAGGGTATATTGTAAGGCGGTCACCTTGGAATGGATAACTCAACATAATTAAATTATTACATTCTAGGTGTACCCATAAACAAATCATGCCAAATCGGTCTGATACGCTTATATCAGGAACCTAACGTGCTTTAGCTCCACACACTAGCTGAAATGTTGCAAAATTTAGAGAAACATCATATTAACTGTCCTCTGGGAATATGCTTTCATATGATACACTATATTTCTTTAGCCATTATTTATTTGTAAGTTTTTCTTTTCAATTACAACGTAAAATCTTTCGTCACGTCTATACATAACCAAAGTGTATGTCAATGAGTATATTTCTTAGTTGTGAGTATATACTGAGTATATTTCGGTCAGCTTTTAATGGTTGTGTGTATTGCGTGGAGACCTATGTTAACCTTCATTCTTTTGTTCAATTTATAATAATTAGTGTTTGTTTTAAGTGTGCGTAGCGATGATACAGTGCACATTTATTATGATTCCTGACTTATGTGATCAGGATGTTTCAGTATGATTTATTAATTTAGATGTAGATTGTAGTTACTTAGAGAGAGACCAGAAATAGAACCAGATCTCGAAAAGTTGTGTTTACTAATTTCTAATGTTCGAAAAGCCCCTTTACCTTCAGGATTTAAAGGTTATATTTTAAAGTGATATTCAAATAAGGGTGAGATTGACAGATACATGAATATGACGTTTCAAGGTGACCTTACGAGGATAAAGCAGCAGCCAAGACACGCGCTTGAGAGTATTTTTGTCTTATTTTCCTTGTTAAGAACAAGGAGACATTACCGCGTCAGCCCACTACCTCTTCCTCCCCCGCCCACTCAAAATATGATCTCGTAACATTGTTTTACCGATTTTTGGTATCACTGAACAAATATCCGACAAAACCTGTTTAAAAATCTGGTGAGATGAACTAAGTGTAAAGATGATCTAGATGACTTTTGTCCTTAGACTCCAATTGAAAACTAGTAACTACGAAAGGCAGTGTTGGTATACGTCAATGCGCATGTTATATGAATATGACTACGAATATTATTTGACAATGAAGACCTGTCACATTTCCAGAGAAGGTCAGACGTCGTGACACACACGTAAAATGAATGAAGTGCCTAAAGTCCGGAAAGATAAGTGGTAGAAAAGTTTCTTTCTCAATTATAATTCCGGCCTTCGAACCCAAGAGAATAGAATGATCCAGGTGTAATAGCTTGCCTGACCTTCAAGCGATTAGGCATCATGTTTGACTGATGGATGGGTTATTAAATGATTAGTAAAATATTGATATACGAATACACTTGATTATGAGTATCGGAGCAGGACTAGCCGGTGAACTTAAGGCTTACTGTTACTAGAGAAGATTATTATTAGTAAAAGTATTATTACGTTACTCTATGGCATTAATCTTCATCGTCCATACATCAGTAGATATCCTTGATTCCATTTTGATTTTCTTTCGTAAATGTTTTATCCCTTTTGTTAAATGATTGCATTAATTTAGTTATTTTTTAAATTAAATAACTTATAAAACAGTAAAATAAATTTTCAATCGACTAGACAAGTCACGGAGCTAGTTTTGTCCCAGAGAGCCGACTAGTAGATTTAAAAAGGTGAGCTGAACTACTCTCCACTTGGAACGTTTACGAGTATGTCAATTTGTTTCAAATTCATATAGAAAACTTTGTTGACCTTGAGTATCCTTCACACTGTCTTTGTAGGCACTAAAGCACCATCATATGTTAACATTTATTACGTTGAACGTTCATACCAAATTTGGCTAATATACATCTAAACACTAATAGTAATGGGGTAATAATGAGTTTAGCTCTAAGGATCTCATTGGTTCCAACAACGAACATGACCTTTCTATTTTCTTTTAGAACGTCCATGCCAATGTTTGTAAATACGCGTTAAGAATTTAGGCCGTGATATTAATGATACATAGATAGATAGAGATAAATAGATAGAGAAGAAAATCCATAAATCAATGTGGTTGTTGGTAAAAATACAATATGTCTAAGACAACTATTTAACAACTAGACATTCATTACCAAAATAAATTAAATTAATTGAGACTAAAACTAAAATAAAAGTGGGTGATTAGTCGATGAAAATAAAAAGTTTCTTGTTACATCCAATAAAACAATTACTATGAAAGAAGTAAAACAAGCATTGAAGATAAAAGTACGAGTATTATTAGTATTTGATTCTCTCGAACGTAATTTTAAAATGATGGTTTTAATGTATCTCATCCGTTTTTTGTTTTAACCCGTTACGGAATATTCCTCATAGACGTACTAACAACTGCATTTTCACTGTCCTTCGCATTTTTATTGACTGTAACTGATATGTTCGTGGTAGTGGGAGAAAAAATAACGTGACGTAGATAACATAATTAACAGTAATAATAGTTAACATTTGTAGTTTACATATCAGGGATAGTTGCTTCATTAGGTTTTCATTTAATGAGCTGAAACTATAAAACTAATTGTATTTAAATTACTTTACCACTCAAACATGTTTAATTTTATCATGTTTACAATCAAAGATAATAGCTTATCAATGCTCCCCTTTATTTTTAATTTGTTATAATTTGTCATATATTAAATTCTTAGTAAATAACGGCAATAAAACATTAATAAAACGGGTTGGATTTTAATTTTATATGAATAGTAATTCCATAACATTCTTAGTTTGTCCTTGCAACGGCAGTCTTATAGTAGAGTGGGGCAAAAGCTTGCACTTAAAGTTTGACGGCAGCCTGTGACGAGTAAAATTATTAAAAAAAAAAACAAAATTTTGCATACAGTAAGGTTAAGATGTTAACTATTGGATGACATGTTTTTATAAAAATATTATAATAAAAACCCTGCTAAAAAATGAAAATCTAAAAAAAGTTAAAATGCGAACTTTTGCCCCGCTAGTGGGGCAAAGGTCCGCTTTAGGTGGGGCAAAAGTACGCATTTTTTATTTTGAAAATTTGTGTATTGATTACAAACTCAAAGTTAATTTTAGGTTCAAATACAAAATGGAGAAGTTTAAAAAACAAAATTAATACTTAAATTTAAAAAAATTAAACTATTTTATACTAACTATAGTGGAACTTACACTTAATTACTTTTACATTACTTACTAATAATAATTAATCTGAATTTGTTGTCTTAGTAATAAATCAACACATATTATTAGTCTATACATATTAAGAAAATACAAAGGTATCTATTATTAGGTAGATATTATTTTGGATACAAAGTTACAACCTGATTACAAAAACTGTATCACACCCTCTTTAAAAGTTAGCAGTGGTCACAAATATATTGGCCTACACCTTCGTAGCTTGAACAGTCCTCATGAATGATCCACATGAAAAGCACTGAACCCAGTCTTCAGTCGGAGGATCTATGTATTCTTCGTCACAAGCTGGGTACTTAATTTTTTGTGATGAGGTTGAAGGCTGCTCTAGGTCTACATTTAACGAAATGGGCTTCTTAGTTGGGACTTTAGCACGGGGTTTCCCCTTTTCTTCTTTCAACAATTTCTTTCTAGCTTTTTCTTTCAACGCCTCCTTTTTTATCTCTGTGGCTTCTAGAAGCTTATTTTTAAAGGGTGAACTTGTAAATATTTCAGATTTCATTTTTTTACTTTTTCTCTTCTGAACGCCTGTACGCTTCGGTAAAGGTGTTATCATTTGTGGGGACACCCAACGATTTTGATTTTTTTGACTGGTTTTGGGTGTAGTTTTCTTGATCAGTGTTGACTGTGTGTTGCTAGAAGTTTCTTGCTCAGCTATCTTAGGGTTAATAAGATTTTTATCACTTCTAGCAAAGTTCTATAGATCATTTCACATGTAAAATAGGTCCATTATGAACATATATGTACTGTAGCATTATGGATATAAATTTAAGTGTGTTAAAACGCAATATATGTTTCAAAACAAACGTTTGAAAGCTAGTTCAGGCAATAACACGAATTTTGTTTGAACTGACAAGACCATACACAAGATACAGTTCTATTGCTTCCATATTTTTATAATTAGTATTCCAATTATTCAAGAATGTTAACAGGGAGAGACGGCCAAGACTTGGTTAGACATGTCATTTATTCATTATGATAACACAGATGTACAAAAATGTTAGATACAGCGACCGAAGAGCGTATCTTCACGTTATATTTACTCAGTAAACGGGCTTAAAGCGTTTAGAATTTAATGAAAAATCACACTTAAGAAATTGAACTGTACAATTAACTGAATTTTAGGTATAAAGCTGTATTTTAAGTATAAAGTTGTACATTTTGTCTGGTAACACTGTATATATTTGTATATGAAACAATGAGAGAAATAGAATATTTTCAATAAATTAGTTCAAATCCAATAGTACCCCCACTTTTTTTAGAAAAAAAAAAACATTACATCGTAATTTTTAACTGTATATTTTAATAATCATTTATAATTCTTTTTACTTCTCCGGGAAACTAAACTAAACCGTTTTGGTCCGATTTTATTCATTCCAATTAACCCGAAGTATGAGAATGTCAACTTATGAAAATCAATTATAGCAAACGTTTATTTGTAGAGTTATAAATTATTTCAACGATATTAGTAAATATTAGTTGTAATAAATTTTCCCTTTTAATTATAAATAAGTAAATAACTTGCAACAAAACATATACTTTTGTGTGTGCGCTGGACTATACTTATGATTTATAAAAGGTAGTTAAAGAGTTAGTTACATTAGTACCACTAAGTGAAGACATGGTCTGAGAAAGTTTAATTCTTCCAAACACTTGCCGGTTATGCAAGGTAGCGTGGCTGAAGTGGACGAAGTTAAACTAATTTTTTTAAAAGATTAAAACAGATTTCCTTTTTTGTTCCAGATGTTGAAATTAATTTTATTACTCACGATAAGCGAGTGTTATTTGACGGCTACTTTCGCTCATCTACAAAACTATCCAAACAACCCAGGTTTTGGAAGGCCATCCAGACCAGGGTTTGGAGGCAGGCCGCCCCCTCCTCAAGGTTACGGAGGGTATGAGGAGTCCGATGGTTTCATCTTCGAAGAAAACATCAACCCCAATAGACCGCCCGTGAACCCGAACCCCGTGAACCCGAACCCCGTGAACCCGAACCCCGTGTACCCGAACCCCGTGTACCCGAACCGACCGACCAGAAATCCCATGCAGGTCATGTACAGCTGGCGGGAGGTGGACTTCACTTTTCCTAACCAGAACGCTAGAGACAACTTGATTACAACTAAGCTGTTCATTCCACGGAACAACCTGATACTGGACGTGGACGTGTACGGTAAGTGTGATTAGTCTTTGTAACACATACTGGTGATTGTGGTTCTGCAGTAACACACTAGTTCTCCACGCATTCATCAATTTACATATAAGACTGGATTTAACTCCTTAATTAAGTTTCTGTAGATTGAGTCTTTGCGAAAGGAATAAATTATGTGAAAACTATATAAACAATGTTTGAACAGGAAATAGCTATTCCTGAAAGGTTTTACAATTTATTATATGTCACTGGTAAACACGAGTCCCCATGACATAGCTAATAAAGATTTGTGAGAACTATAACATTTTGTTTTAAAGGGGATTTCCCTTTTAGCATGAACATTCCTATATCAATATTTGATACAACTACAATGTAGTAATGATCACACAATTTTTACTAGCTGTATCATATTAATGTTTTTCCAATTTATCTTCACTTTATCAATAGTTTACTTTTTGTTACCAGCGATTGTTAAAATTAAAATTTCAACAAATACAATTAGATACTAAAAGTTTTCAAATATTTAAGAAGGGGCGTTTTAAGTATTCGACAATATTTATAAATTGCACTAAAACTGTTGATTTTTCTAACTTATTATTTTTGTATACTCAAATTTAGTAATAGGTTCAACAATTTTAAAAATATTATAATTTATAGAAAATAATTTAAAATGATTCTAAAGTAATTATAAATTTAAAAATATAATGCTTCTTAAATTAATCTGAAATATCCTTTGGTGTGTTCTTGGAGATTGATCCCCAGATAGCCTGCTCAACGAAAAGTCATTCTTCCTGACCCCACATTTTCACTTCCATCGCAAAGTTAATTTCCTAATTTATCCCATGTTTTTCTTACGATTTCATACACTTTTTTGTTGTCTATAAGAACGCAGCTCTTTCCGTGTTGGACGGTTGAGAGATTTGGATGTTGTATGCTTCAAGTATACCTATATTTATGCTATTTCAAGCATTATCACATACTTATACCTGCCAATATTGATAGTGTTAAGTTGGCGAGTTTAACATCAACATCAATGGCTCTTACATGTCTTATCAGTTTAGCTAATAACATCATTCATTATGGATGATGTTTGGAAAAACAAAACATTTTATAACTGTTTTGCTTCGATTTTTGTTTTTGTATCTACATGATTTAAAAATTTGCGCCTATATTAAACAATTCAAACGGGTAATTTTTACATTTGTATTAATAAGACCTCATCCGTAATACAATCGTTATGGTACGTCATAGATCTAATGGTAGTTAACAAGTTCAATTCCATACAATAGCAGTGCATTTTGTAGCTGGTATACCTTACAGGTATGGTTTAAAAGGAATAAAAATGTCATGTACATATTTTTTGTATCGGAATTTGTGTCCGAATACCGAAAGCGACTATCTGAAACCCCGCTGGGTTTATTCTAATGTATTAATCACTTGCCAAAATTAACTTTGGACCACGTTATTACAACAAGTTTCATTGGCATTTCTTGTAATTCAAAAATGTTTATTAATTATTTTTTAATATTCTCTTGAAA
Source organism: Homalodisca vitripennis (assembly GCF_021130785.1). Taxonomy (NCBI): domain Eukaryota; kingdom Metazoa; phylum Arthropoda; class Insecta; order Hemiptera; family Cicadellidae; genus Homalodisca; species Homalodisca vitripennis. Next base: position 36,677 of record NW_025779804.1, read on the forward strand.
TAAAGTTTATAGTACATATTGAAGAAAGCAAGACATTGCAGACGACCACAATCGTACAGATCATGTCTTAAATGCGGTAGTCTACTGTAAAATGTTCAACATCATAAAGTTTAAACTGGAACTCTTTGTTTGAACGTCGGATACCTTATCACTAGAGTGGTTTTATCTATATAATAAAAAATCTCGGTCACGTTACAGACGAACGACCTGGACAACCAAAGGTCTTTGTGACACTGCCTAGGGTGAGACCTGGAGTCCCTGTGACACTGGCAACTGTAACATCCCAACGTAGGAACGGGTCTAACTTACTGGAACCCTTCCCTGACTGGCAGAGTAAACACTCCGGGCAGCTGTGACACCAGTCTCACCTCTGTCTTCCGTACACATGTGAGTCAGACCCTAGGGTATGGAATAAGTTGATTTTTCAGTGCACTAACTTACTGGAACCCTTACCTGACTGGCAGAGTAACACTCCGGGCAGCTGTGACACCAGCCTCACCTCTGTCTTCCGTACACACGTGAGTCAGACCCTAGGGTATGGAATAAGTTGATTTTTCAGTGCACTAACTTACTGGAACCCTTACCTGACTGGCAGAGTAACACTTCGGGCAGCTGTGACATCACAAGTGATCTCGGAAGTGTAAACGGAAAAGAAAATAACATGACATACCCTCAAAGAATAGTTGCGTCTAATATGAATTGTATTTTATTTATGCGTGAACCGAATCTGATCAACAATTTGTTTAAAGATTCAAAATTTGAATCAGGCGTCTTATCCTTGTAGGTGACGTGATCAAGGTTTCTCTGGAAATAGATCAAAATTTGGTCTGCTATTTTCAAATTTTTGTCAGCTTCTTTTTAATTTGGATGCACAACTATTATTTGGAAAAAAAAGTATACAGGGTGATTCATGAAGTTCTCCCCACTTCTACAGCACCCTCATTGTACTAGTAAAAATAATGAAAAAAATGTTATATAAACATTAGGGTCCGAAAAACGCTTCGTTAGCGGTTAACAGCTAGCGAAAGATTTCGCCTGAATTCCCTGGGTAAGAGTAAAATTAAAAGACTTACGACTTTTTGGACAAGGTTAAAATAAGTACAGAATTATCGTGGATTCTTATGTATTTTTTACTGATAAAGCCTAATATAAAATAGGTTTCAGAAACTGTACCTGTAGTAGTTTTGAGAGATCAGGGTAATTGCAAAAAATTGGGGCACAAAACAATGTTTTTTTTAAGTTTGATGTACAAATAACTTTGTTAAATTGGTAATAAAATACAAAAAATCAACAAACATTAATTCGTAGAGAATTTAATTCTGAGAAAATTGATTATAATCAAAGTCTAATATAAAACTGAAATAAAGTACACAAAAAAATAGATTTTATTCAGTATAATACATTTACTAGCTGGTAAAGCAATACCGTCTACCGGTATTTAGTTTAAAAAAAATAAAAACAAAAACAAAATGTTTGTTTCCTTAAAATGATGAGATAAATTGAGGAAAACAAGATTAACTGTTAAATAAATTTGTTTTTTAAATAAAAAATATTCATGTTTTATATTCTTGTATTTTTTTTTTTTTAATAAAAATTACATCAAATGTTTGAAACATAAATGAAGCAAACATTTTGCCAGTATTGTTTACTAATCATCGAAATGCTGTTTTAGTTTTATTAATTTCTAAGTTGGTAACACGGAATAACAGCTGATCAACAATGGTGTATCTGTACTGTTTCGTTAGAACTGTGTATTAGTGGTGTTTTGCAGGCTACAGCAGGGAGATCGGGTTCTGTGAATCGTGGTAGTAAATGCAAATTTTTGTGAGTTATAATTTCGATTGTTTTATTCAAGCTCGAAAAAATGCCTTACTTATTTACATCAGATGAATACGCTGATATGTTTTTTATTTTGGGTTACTGTAATGGTAATGCTTTGAGTGCTGTAGAAGAATATGAAACTACGTTACCCCTAATAGGAGGATTCCAGATACCAAAAACAATTTCAGGAAACTTTTCTTCTTTCGGGAAACTGGATCACTACAAGTACTAGAACCAATTATGAACGAGCTGTCCAACTTGATGATGATTATTGTTATTAATACTGTTCATCGCCAGTCCAGGTGAAAGACTTACACGGACTATTTCTAGGCGGATAGGTGTTTCGCAAGTCATCGGTTGTGGAGGTCACTTATCGAAACAAATTGTATCATCATCATAAACAAAAAGGTTCAGCATCTACAAGCTAGGGGATGGTCCGACTTCGCTTGGAGTTTTGCAACTTTTTGAATCTTATTAATCAACTCTAAAGCGTATATTTGTGTTTACGGAATGAGGACACAATTCACTGGGGATGGTGTCAATAACTTGCCCAACAATGAACACTCATGGGGCAGAAGAATCCACCATGAGGTGTGGAAACAGAACTTTCAACACCGAATTTAGCGTCAATGTTCTGGGGTGTGGCCTTTGCACCAAGCGGCTGAATGGACCTTTCATATTACCTGGGACGCTAAATGCTGAGTTCTATTTGCATTTCCTCTCCAGAAGAGTTGCGCAGTGTTAGGAGAATGTTCCTATACATCTTCAGACAAAATTTGTACGTTCCAGCATGACGGAGCACTTCCCACTTTTTCACGTGTGCCGTTTCTGTTTACTTAAATCATCAATTTCCTGGACATCTGGGATTGGTCGTGGAGGGCCTCACCTTTGGCCACCAAGATCACCAGATCTATCTCCATTGGATTATTGCATCTGGGGATGGATGAAAGACATTGTACATAAGACAAAAGTGAATTCTCGTGATGAATTAATTGCCCGATTATTATGGATTCGGCTGTTTGCAGATACAGGGAAAAGTCCTGAAAAATTAGAAACGCAACAAAAGCAATACACAAAACGTGCTGCAAAATGTATTGTATGATGGCCTCATTTGTCGAACGTCTATTATAAAAGGTGCGTACGGTTGCGTGCCAACCTGATTAATTTTGCTTAAAACTAGTAGTGTTATTTTTACTGAATAAAATCGATTTCTTGGTTACTTATTTCTGTTATTTTAGACTTTGATTATATCAATTTTCTCAGAAATTAATTATTACAATTATTGGTGTTGATTTTATGTATTTTATTACCATTTAACAAAGTGTATTGTACATCAAACTTAAAAAAAACTTTGTTTGTGCCCCAAATTTTTGTCATTTAACCTGAATCCTCAAGAAACTACATACAGGTACAGTTCTTGAAAACCTATTTTATTTGCTTTATCAGGTAAAAATACTAAGAATCCAACGATAATTCTTACTTAGTTAACCTTTCCAAAAGTTTCAGTATGGCTTTATTTTACTCTTTACCCAGGAATTCAGGCGAAATCTTTCGCTAGCTCGTAAACTCGCTAACGATACCACCTCCAGCAGGGATATCACTTCTGGCTGGTTTTATACCACCAGTTGAAACCCAACTACTGGGCACAAGCAAAAAAACGATGTGCCACTTCAATCTGGCAACCTTATGGATTGTCCAGTAGCGGCACATCACTAACCGCAAATGTTGACGATTGGGGATTCGATGGGAAATTCGATAGGTCTAGCCTACTGTGGAGGATGGCTGTTTGGAGTTGGTGGGTTTGTTCCCGTACCTCTGAGGCTCTTGTTAACTCAACCAAGGTGTGCATCCCCATGCCTACTTTGATGAGAGGCTGGTTCACCAGGCTGGCCTCCCATCTTCCGGGATGACTTTGAGGATTGTAGTGCCCTAATTCTTCCTCATGGATTTTCTCGATAGGAGGCGGCCCCTACACCCCTAACCTTACCCACCCTGAATATCCTATCACTCCGGAAAGCAGCACCAGCGCTAAGGTCCTACAGGGGACTAAGTTGCAATTTATAAGCTTCTTGTCCTAAGAGAACAAAAAAAAAAAAAAAAAAAAAAAAAAAAAAAAAAAAAAAAAAAAAAAAAAACTCGCTACTCGAAGCGTTTTCTGACCATATGTTTATATATCATTTTTTCATTATTTTTACTAGTAAACTGTGCTGTAGAAGTGGGGGGAGAATTCATGAATCACCCTGTATACTATATATATGATGCACTGAGAATTAATGAGTGGCACGAAGGGTTGAGTGAATCAGTTAAAGCAATAACTTGTAACTTGACAATTCTAGCAGCGTAAAAAATGTGAACTAAAGTATTAAAATTGGAAATTAGTTTCTATTAGAGATTAATTCGATACTGAAAAATTGAGGTGCATAATTTTTAGACGTCACCAAAGAGCGTCTAAATTATACAAAGAGTTTCTAATGAGGATTACATAAATAGCTGCTAGGATAAATAATTTCCTATAAGATTTGTGTACATTCTGAGTGAATTACAGTAAAATTATACGCCTTAGAAAAAGTCTACTCTTATAATTAGTTGCAATTAGTAGAAACAGTTTTTTAAATTTGTTTTATTGTTGTTTATGTAACGGGTTATACTTAACTATCCTAGTTGATTAGTTTGTTTTCACTACTATGAATTCAGGTAATTAGAATTGTAAATGAAAATAATGAATGTTTAATTATGTTCCTATTGACATTGATTACAATTCGCCTTCTACTTAATCACAAAATAAAACTGAAATATATACCTACTTAAAAATTTTAACACAGCCAATCCCAGTAAACTTTTCAATGACATTAAAGAATATTAGGAAATAACATAGTCGGTAGAATATTTCTGACGAGAAAGTTTTTACGAGTTCTGTACTCCTAACCTCCTCTTAAGAAAGAAGAGGCCTAGGGGATTGTAAAATTATTACATTATTTGATTATTTTGGCATCACTGACCATGGAGTCATGCAAACTATATATTGTGAAATTAGTAACTAACACGACTACGATATCAAACAATTATTTCATTATTGAGTAAAAACTGGTTTAGACGGTCTGAGAGCATTCCGTGTAGTCGATATTATTGTCGGCTTGTACGATATAGCTCCTACAATATCCGGAAAGAGGATACAACAGATTTTAGTTACATTTCAGTTTTTACTAGTAAAATTAAGTAATTTATTTACTTTTTTACATCTAAAAAAAGCTATTAAAAAAATCATAAATACTTTATTTTAGAGTAAATTAAAAAATACATGTGTAAGGACTAGATAATAATTATGAAAATGTTAAAATACAAAAAATAATGCTCCATCTCAAATGGTTAACGACATGTCTTGAATAAGTTTACATGCTGTTTTGAACTTCCCTTAAAACACCTTATAATATGAAAATTGATATGGTTTTGTTTTAATGCTATTGGTATCTTCCTGAGATTTACTAGAGATACTTTGAAAAACTAATAGCATCATTAATTTAGATTTAAGAATTTGTGCAAGGTTTTAATAAAGACATAATGATTGACTCATTACCATGTTTTATGTTTTCAAGAGTTTTTATAAAAAAACGAAATGATTGATATGGCATACAATATAATTTTTAAAGCCGATGATGAATTTGAACTGATGCATTTCAGATTGATGACTGCGGCCGACTGTGGGTGTTGGACAGCGGCAACAACAATGCCTTTGGTGGAACTGCTAACCCCAGTCGCATTGTGTGTCCTCCGCAGATCGTCATCTACGACCTCCGCAACAACAACCGTCTCGTCGGTAAGCTGGGATTGTTCAGCTCTTTTGGTCTTTTGGCACTATTCTGATGTCAATACTTTCAATAATATCATACTGAAATTATTAATAGAAGAGCATCAGCACCCAAGGGTGAAACATAGAGGCAAACTTGGATGGTTCAAACATGAATAATCTAAAATTTTTGAACACTTTGAACTTTTTCAGGGTCCCTCCTATACGTGTACTTCAGCACTAAACACAGAAGGATAATAAAGTCTGCATAATTCAAATTCTTTAGTGGTTCCATGAGTTTTGAGTCATCCAAATGTATTTACAAAAGTGGATTGCACTCATTGTTCAAAAATATTTTCTTTCAGACCTTAAGCAACGTTACTGTTTAATCCAATATTTTTTTAAATCAACGCTATTTATTTTCACACCAGAGGGAGACACAGCACCAGAATAATGGTCTTGGAGTTGCATCATTTCCTTATTTGAATTTAATAGACTCTAAAACAACAATTTTATTTTGCCGTCCTTATTCATTACTTATTATTAAAGCAACTCGCCTTCGGCTCGCTGGGGGCTACGCCCCAGGCCCCCAAAGTAAACGCTTGCAAATTCGGGGATAAAGCGGAATTCGGTGACTGGTTAAGTCCGGACATTAAGTAAATGACAAGGGATTTAAAAATTGACCTATTTTCCATAGATTTTTTTTCCGGATTCGTAAAAAACTTTTGACTTTGAGGGCATTTTGCGGTTAAACCGTTAGAGATACGACAAAAAGTGACTGGACCTTTCTTGTTGGAATTTAATTTTGTCTTTCGATTGTGCCCTCAGATCTGATCTACGACCTATGGTTTTAGCCAGAAATGAGCTCGGGAGAAAGTCTGCACGGGTCAGCTATCTTGAATTGTTTAGTATAAACATAATAAAAAACCGACCTCAAGGCAGTATTTTAAGTCGAACAGGGGGTTTAATATCACCAGGAGACTATCTAGTCAAGGCGAGAAATTCCCTGGGTGGGTGATTAATGTTAAGGAGGTTAAGACAAGAGGGGGTTTAATTTCGTCAGGATATTGTTGGTCATATGAACAAATTCCCAGGGGGGGTTAACGTTACCGGGGGATAAGTCTCCAGGGGTTATCTGGTCATACCAGGATCTTCCAGGGGGGGGGGTTTTTTTAAGAGATTTGGTGACTGGTAAAATTCGGACATGAGGTCATGGCAGGAAATTCCCTGGGGGGGGTTTAATGTTACCAGGGGGTTAACACATCAGGGGGTTGAATGTACAGGAGGTTATCAGGTCATACCAGGAAATCCCCGGGGGGGGGGGGTTAATATTACCGGGGGTTAATGACACACTTGGGCCGTTTTTTAGAGAGCGAGAGAGCCGTGCGGTATTGTGTCTGTGAACATAATAAATATTCCTCTGTCCCTATCTACTATTGACGCTTAGCTAACGCTCAGCCAACTCCCGAAGTCACTGAACCTTTTCTGTAGATCACGTGAATTTCCTAAATCCCGTTTAAAAATTTGTTTTGAGTTACGACCAAACCGTTTAGCGCCGCTATCAAGCCGCGGAATGTAAATTTTTAGGCGAAAATGTCCATATTTTCACTTAATCGCGTTTTGCGGTCAAACTAAGGGAAATATAGTAAAAAGTCACTGGACCTTTTTTGTAGGTCATCTTATTTCCTAAATAAAACGTTAGTCTTATTTTGACCTCCGACCAATGGTTTCGCCGCTATCGACCCCAAAAACAAAGTTTCGCGTAAAAAAGTTACAACAAAATGGTACATAATCACGTTTTTCGGCCAAAACCAATCGAGATAGGGGCAAAAGATTACTGGACCTTTTCTGTAGATCGCGCAATTTTGCTAATTGATGGGTCAATCAGATTTGAGCTACGACCAACGGTTCGGCCGCTATCGGGCTCTTGAAACATTATTTTTATCGAAAAAATCTCAGGAATTTCAAATGTTCGAGCGTTTTGTCGCTTAACCATGGAAGATAGAGCAAAAAGTCATTAGAACCTTTTTTGTAGTTCACCTTCATTCCTGACCATGAATTTTCCGTCAGATCCGAGCTAGCTCCAACGGTTCGCCCGCTATCGGGCTTACAAAAAATGCCTGCAGGGGTGAAGAATGCGCGATTTTTTGGGAATTTTTTTTGAGGGGTTGAAAATGAAAAAATTTCTCACTTTTCGGGATTTTCCTGGTGGGTTACACGTGGAAAGCTATCTGTGTACCAAATTTCAAGTCTCTAACTCATCTGGAAGTAGGTTAGAATTAGTATACGTAGTGATTGAGTGATGGGTCAGTCAGTCAGTTACACATGCGGTTTGTATATATAGAAATTAGACTCGCCTTCGGCTCGCTGGGGGCTACGCCCCCAGGCGCACCCAAAGTAAACGCTTGCAAATTCGGGGAATAAGCGGAATTCGGTGACTGGTTAAGTCCGGACATTAAGTAAATGACATGGGTGCGAGGGATTTATAAAATTGACCTTTTTCATAGATTTTTTTCCGGATTCGTAAAAACTTTTGACTTTGAGGGCATTTTGCGGTTAAACCGTTAGAGATACGACAAAAAAGTGACTGGACCTTTCTTGTTGGAAATTTAATTTTGTCTTTCGATTGTGCCCTCAGATTTTGATCTACGGACCTATGTTTAGCCAGAAATGGAGCTCGGGAGAAAAGTTCTGCACGGGTCAGCCTCTATCTTGAATTGTTTAGTATGAAACATAATAAAAACCGACCTCAAGCAGTATTTTAAGTCGAACATGGGGGTTTAATATCACCAGGAGACTATCTAGTCAAGGCGAGAAATTCCCTGGGTGGGGTGATTAATGTTAAGGAGGTTTAAGTACAAGAGGGGGTTTAATTTCGTCAGGATATTGTCTGGTCATATGAACAAATTCCCAGGGGGGGTTAACGTTACCGGGGGATAAGTCTCCAGGGGGTTATCTGGTCATAACCAGGATCTTCCCAGGGGGGGGGTTAAGAGATTTGGTGACTGGTAAAATTCGGACATGAGGTCATGGCAGGAAATTCCCTGGGGGGGGGGTTTATTAATGTTACCAGGGGGGTTAACACATCAGGGGTTGAATGTACAGGAGGTTATCAGGTCATACAGGAAATCCCCGGGGGGGGGGGGTTAATATTACCGGGGGTTAATGACACACTTGGGCCTTTTTTTAGAGGGTATTGTGTCTGTGAACATAATAAATATTCCTCTGTCCCTATCTACTATTGACGCTTAGCTAACGCTCAGCCAACTCCGAAGTCACTGAACCTTTTTCTGTAGATCACGTGATTTCCTAAATCCCCGTTTAAAAAAAATTTGTTTTGAGTTACGACCAACCGTTTAGCCGCTATCAAGCCCGGAATGTAAATTTTTAGGCGAAAATGTCCAATATTTTCACTTAATCGCGTTTTGCGGTCAAACTAAGGGAAATATAGTAAAAAGTCACTGGACCTTTTTTGTAGGTCATCTTATTTCCTAAAATAAAACGTTAGTCTTATTTTTGACCTCCGACCAATGGTTTTCGCCGTTTAATCTCGACCCCAAAAACAAAAGTTTCGCGTAAAAAGTTACAACAAAATGGTACATAATCACGTTTTTTTTTTCGGCCAAACCAATCGAGATAGGGCAAAAGATTACTGGACCTTTTCTGTAGATCGCGCAATTTGCTAATTTGGATGGGTCAATCAGATTTGAGCTACGACCAACGGTTCGGCCGCTATCGGGCTTGAAACATTTATTTTTTATCGAAAAAATCTCAGGAATTTCAAATGTTCGAGCGTTTTGTCGCTTAACCATGGAAGATAGAGCAAAAAGTCATTAGACCTTTTTTGTAGTTCACTTCATTCCTGACCATGAATTTTCCGTCAGATCCGAGCTAGCTCCAACGGTTCGCCCGCTATCGGGCTTACAAAAAATGCCTGCAGGGGTGAAGAATGCGCGATTTTTTGGGAATTTTTTTGAGGGGTTGAAAATGAAAAATTCTCACTTTTCGGGATTTTCCTGGTGGTTACACGTGGAAAGCTATCTGTGTACCAAATTTCAAGTCTCTAACTCATCTGGAAGTAGGTTAGAATTAGTATACGTGAGTGAGGTGAGTCAGTCAGTCAGTACACATGCGGTTGTATATATATTAGATTCAAAATCAGTATGTGGCATACCAATATATAAATATTATATCTTTTATTTATTGTATACTAGCTGTTACCCGCGGCTTCGCACACAATTTTTAGAACTGAAGTCCTTATAAAAAGCAATTATGATGTAATATGATGGGAGCCCTACAAACATTTAAAAACGTAAGTAGGCATACATCAGGTAGATATTATTAAGTTCATGGTAAATAGTATCAGAGGTTAACTTAATTATTATATCATGTTTGGCACGTGTAGGAGCATTTCTGGCTCTAATTAATTATATACATAACGTCACAGCTGAATCTGACTTGTAATCCCGATGAAGAAAACACAAATCTCGGATCTCACAGGTCTTGGAAACTTACTTTGGTCAAAAAGCGTATATTTCCAGTCCTTGTCATATATTTCAGATATAAGATAGTTCCAGTACCATAGTAGAGTTTGCCTTGTTGTTCTGACGAAGAAAAAATATATATACTTACATAGGACCGAGATGCCTACTTCGGTTAAAAAGTGCCTACTTAAGACCGTTTTTTAAATTCACTTACCTACTATGTCACAGGTTAGCTTGCCATATTGCCTCGATTAAAATACTATATACGTTCGATTATATAGTTCTCAGAAATCTATTTTGGTCAGAATCGTGTTGGCATAGTTGAGTTTGCTAGGACTGAAAAGCCTATTACGACCTAGGGGGAAGTCCTACCTACTTATTATGTACTTCCGGTATAAGGGGGAAATCCTTATTAAGGTTATGCAACATTCCAAAATAATCGTTATTAAAGTTTTGCGTTACACTTGTTTTTTGGACTGTAGCCAGGGAAAGAATGAATTGTTAAGGTATGTTAGTATTAATTTCTCTGTTTTTCCGTAAGCCATTGTTAAAATGTAATATCATAATGTCAAGGAAGCCCACCAGTTTAAAGTAACTTATGTGAAAACATTCATAACTTTGTTCATTAAGGTTAGTTTTTAACAGTATTTAATGCATTAGATGATTTTAATTTGTCACTGGCGCAATCTGGAGTTATTTACTATTTGCATTACACTACCGATCAAGCACTGTTTACTTATTATTGATAAAATTTAAATGCAAACAGATGTTTCAGAAAGTTTGTCGAATTATAGCTGTCAACAGCTGTTTTAGTGCCAGTTTAATTTGAATTATGAAACGTTATTACGTTTCGTTCTTATCATAACATTCGAATGTAAACAAACTAATTTTTCAATTTGAATTCGACTTTATTTGGTGAAATGAATGTGTTATGGGTGGTTAAAAAAAAGCACTCTAAATGTTAATTCAGACCAAAAGCTATACCTGTTCCAAATTTCAGCACAATCCGTATAGCAGTTTCCGCGTGATTCGAGGACAAACCTCCAAACATCCAAACATCCAAATATCCAAACATTCAAACTTTCACATTTATAATATTAGTGTGATACGTACTTTAACTATATGTGTTATAGATATACAGTTATTATAAAGTACCTACCGTATCCACAATTATTTTACTTGCGAAGTATTTTGGTCTCTAATGAATATCTTTACGACAGGAAAGTTTCGCATCCCCTCGTCGATGATCGAGAACAACACTCTTCTGGTGACTATAGCCGTGGACACCCGCCAGAGAGATTGCAGTGATGCGTACGCTTATATCGCAGATTCCATTGCCTACAAGATGATTGTCTTCAACCTGCGTAATCGACAGTTCTGGAGGATCAACAGTATACTCTTCTTCCCCTACCCAGACTACTCTACGTTCACGGTGAATGGAGTCTCATTTGATCTCATGGGCGGCATTTTCGGTCTAGCTATTGGTGAGTAGAGCTGAGATGTTCGACACAGTTAGCATATTAGATAAGTACCGTGTGTTAGGTAAGAATGGTGTAATTCCATTGAGACTTCTAATTATGGAAAAGGATGGTAACAACAGTCTTTCACTAAAACATGTAATGGATCTCTTTCACAAATTTCTATACAATCACGATTGGTTATTACTATAGAGGTGTTGGATTGATTTCCTTACTTAGCATTTTCTACATAGTAGAATTGTTTGCATATTATTAGAAAAAATTAAGAAATTCGTTTTTGTAGTAGTTAATACCCAATGTTACAACAAGAATGCTACATTTCTATTGTTACGGTGGATTATATTCAGATAAAATGAAATATAATTTTATTTGTAAGAATAAATTTATTACTTAACAAATGAAACCACTAATTATACATATTTACAAATAACTGTTATTTTCTTATAATAATATGTTTAAAATATATTTAAAATTTTTGTTGTTATCAAAAATATTTTTTAGCGACAAAGGGATAATATGAAGTATAACGGTTGAAATTTAGTGTGTATTAAGACACTTTTCTTTTAGGTTACATGAAATGTTATAATTATTACTTATGTTCCATACAACCTAGGTTGCAGTCTTAAAAACAGATATTACCAGGAGTTTTTCGAAGTAGGAAATGGTTTTTTTTCCCTTAGCAACATCACATGAAGCAGAGGTGAGCCTTTGCTGTGCCATATTGCCTAACTATTCCGTAATACCCGCATCAACTTCTATAGCCTTTAGATTAGTTATAGTAATTCTATTATATTTTTATTCAAAGTTTAAATAATTTTTAATTAAAACTCTACTTAAAGTGTCATCACAGTAGATCATTTAACACAAAAGTATGGTAGGTGATGTTTTTGCACACCAGAATGTGTTTTGACTTATTTCATTTCTGGTTAAATGCAGATTGTATTTACAGAACATGGTATTTTAAAAGTAACAGTATGAGTTTTGCTCCATTAAAAATAACATTAGGGATTAGGACGGTTAAAATATTTTGGAAAAGGAATTAACAATTTATAACAATACTTTAAGTCCATTCAAATTTGGTATTACAAATCTGGAAATCTTAAAATATCTTGTATTAAGACATCTGCTGAGTATTACCTCATCAGTGTTAGAATGAAATACTCAAAGAAAATTATCCATGCCCTGTAAGAAATTCCTGATGGATTTAATAAATTGTATTGGTTTTCTACAAAATTGGCACCAATTATTCATAGATATGCTTTTGTCTTAGGCACCAAGGGGATTTCACAGCTACAGTTGTAATTGAAATACAAGTATTATTATCTTGTTTAGTTCTATATGCGTATCAACACCCTACTTGTAAAATTAAAGGACACTTTACACGTTTTAAACGATTAATTTGTACAACGTAGATGGTTATGATGCAAAATATTTCCACAATGTTACTGTATAATACTGACCCCTTTGTGTGGTCACAAATCAGGAAGCGTTACGAGACATCAGCATTGTAAATTATGTAAAAAAAACTTTGATTTGATCTACGATGCATATTATTTGAGATATAACCACTCCTTTTCCAAACATTGACCAGCTACCATTTCGAAATATTAAGAGATATCAAAATATTTACATGAATACAAAGTATTTACAATTACTAGATATTTAAAAAAAGTCTCATTTAGAGTCTATGTTTGGGTACCCTTGTTAAAACTTAAGAGAGAATGTCCCTGAAGATAACTATTCCTGGTCTAGGTCTTCATAAGTTATTCATGTATTGTCAGTTAATGCTTTGCATGGTAGAAAATGGTATTGATAAGCACTTAGTCTATAATCACAATATAGACCTAATTTTGTATATAACACGTACAGGAAATTAGATACATGTTGTCAGTTATTGCCAGTTTACCCTCTGCATGATAATAGAGAAGATGGTGGATAAACATAGCTAATCTATAATAAATTCATAAAATTATGAAAATGTCCCTGAAGATAACTACTCCTGGTCTACTTCTTAACATGAAGTTCGTGTATTGTCAGTTAATGCTCTGCGTGGTACAAAATGGTATGGACTTGGTCCATAATCACGTCATAATTGTGTATAAAACATACAGGGAATTTATAGATATGTCATTTATTGTCATTTTACCTTCTGCATGAAAGAGCAAAGGACAGATATTGTTAGTTTATTGTCATAGCGGAATATTGTCTGAATCTTGTATGTCTCCAGGACCTCCGTACAGGAACAACCGACGTCTCTATTTCCACTGCATCGACAGTGTGAAACAATCCTGGGTAGAAACTGCGGACCTACGCAACCAGAGCCTATGGCAGAACAATATGAACGCCGCTCCTCGTGCCTTCCATCTCTTCAATGGCACCAGGTCCAGTCAGTCTGCAGCTGCCACTATGACCAAAGACGGCATCATGTTCTTTGGTCTCATTGGGAGTAACGAGATTGCCTGTTGGGACTCCCGTACCAGGTTCACCCGTAGTAACCTCGTCAGTTTAGCAAAGGTACTGTCCGAGTAATAGAGGAAAAATTTATTTTTATAGCTTAGAAATAGTTTGAAATAACTTGCCTTATTATCTGATTACAAGATCTTGAAGTGTCATTTTTATTTTTATTTTATTTTGTACGTAATACCGTTTAGAGCAGCACACAATGTGCAAATCTTAGGGATTTTACATGAGTGTATTTGATCATCCATGATTCCATGTTGTTTAGTCTCCTACCATTCTGAGTGAGATATCATGCAAGCTCACATCATATGCTCAATAATTGTCTCAACGCTTCAAATTTCCATAAAAACAAATAATTCAGCATCACCCGAATTATAAAATTGAACTTTTTTTGATAAGTGAAACATCTCTAATTTTACATCAGTCCGAATAGGCAGTCTAGAAATCATAACCATCTAACTGAACTTATTTAATATCTCATATAGTTCAAGATGTCAAGAGGAAGTCAAAAAGTGACTTGAAAACTGTAAAAATACGAGGCAGTCAAACTACATATACATGCTCATTATTTTAAATCATTTTTCATTAAAATGTTTTTTTATCCACAGGATGATACAGCCCTACAATTCAATTCCGGCATAAAGGTGTACGGGAACAAACTGTACGCTGCGACCAGCCGGCTACAGAACTACATTACAAACCGTATATCTGAGAACGAGGACAACTACCGTGTGTTGGTGGGCGACCTGCAGGAGATGACACGTGGCACCCAATGCCAAGTAGATTACAAACAGCAACCGCTTTAATATTGATGAGTACGAACCTGATTCGGAAAGCGTGGATTTTCCTACCAACATAAATTTTATCCCTTGAACCATCAGCACTGCATCTTGATTTGCAAGCACCTCCACTGTTTGTTCATGCCACCCAAAACTTTGAAATGCTAAATTGAAAGGTTGTACTTTAGCTGGTTATTGATGCTTTGTTTACATTGCTGTTTTGTTCTTAGCGTTTGGTTTTAACTGTAATTGGTAGCAATTGTGTTTGCTTTTTAGAATTGTAACTGTACATCATATTGAGAGTGCAAGGATATTTTGCTATAATTTGCACTTATAATAGTTACTGCATTGCTTGAGAAACTTTAAAACTATTTTATTACAAATTTTGACATTTTATTTCATACTTCTTATTAATTTATCCAATAATAATAAACTTTTGCCTTTACAAAGTGGCACTTAAGTCAGAGGAGACGAGGTCTGACCTTCCTCATAAATTTTAAACAATTTAAACTTTTGAATCTTTAATGTACGAGGTGTGTTAGAAAAATAATGAGACTGATTTCATACTAACCAAAGTTTTTATTATTTTCAAACAACAATGTTATCCCCTTCAAAGTAGTTTCCTTGGGCAGCTATACATCGGCGGAGTCGTCGTTCCCACTCTTGGTAGCAGCGCTGGAAGTCTTCAATTGGTATGGCTTTTTAACTGGTCGGTCACAGTCTTTTGAATGTTCTCCAGAGTTCCAAAATGACGTCCTTTTAGGACATGTTTCAATTTCGTGAAGAGGAAAAAGTCACAAGGACTTAAATCAGGTGAATAGGGGGGGGTTGAGGAACAACAGTAATGCGTTTTGAGTTCAAAAATTCACAGATGGAAATGGCCGTGTGACATGGAGCATTGTCCATGATGAAGCATCCACTTGTCTGCAATTTCCGGTCTCACACGGATCACTCTTTTCCTCAAATTTTCAAGGACACTTTTATAAAAACACTTGGTTGACAGTTTGTCCTGGTGGAACAAATTCTTTGTGTACGATACCTTTCCTGTCAAAAAAACAAATTAGCATGGTCTTGATCTTTGATTTGCTCATTCGACATTTCTTCGGCCGAGGAGATGGACGAAGTGTGCCATTCTTTACTTTGCCGCTTTGTTTCAGGATCGTACTCAAATATCCAGGATTCATCACCAGTGATCACACAATTGAAGAATTCTTGGTCATTAGCAATCCTCTCAAGAAGATCAACGCACACATTTTTTCGATTGTCACTTCTGTTCAGTTGTGAGATTTTTCGGCACCAATTTGGCACAAACCTTTCGCATGTTCAAATCATCTGTCACAATTTGATGCACGGTGAAAGTGTTTAAATTTAGCTGTTCACTGATCATCTTTATTGTTAAACGACGGTCTGATCTCACAAGCGCCCTCACACGATCCATGTTTTCGTCCGTTCTTGAAGTCAAAGGTCTCCTGAGCGAGGTTCATCTTCAACGTGTTCTCGGCCTTCCAAAAAATGATTTGTGCCAGCGGAAAACTTGTGCTCTCGATAAGCACTGTTTCCCATAGACCTGTTTCAACTTTTCAAAAGTCACACTCGCGGATTCACCAAGTTTAGCACAAAACTTTATTGCACAACGTTGCTCTAAATTTCGATGCTCCATTTCTGTGACGCACAATTAAAACACAACTTTACTAATGGCGCTGTCAAAACTAATGTGTTTAACTGTACGGAGTTGTAACTCGGACTGAGGAAGTGGAAGGGATAAATAAACAGGTTTAGCGTCAGCCGGTAGACACAACGTTGCCAGATCTCCCGCAGTGTTACCAATCTCATTACTTTTCTAACACACCTCGTATTTGCTAAATATGAACAAAGACTACTTAATGTACAATCCAGGAGAAATAGGATGTTTTAATGAATATAAAGAGATAGGCAGAAATTGTCATGTTTATTTAGTCATATTTTTGTTAATGCATCAATATTATTTTTCTGAATTTAACTTGGAAATATTGTTTATAATATCCTGAAAGAGATTCTAGATTCATTATTGCTTTGTGAAATTGAACGAATAACAGTTTACAAAATACTTGAATACTTTCAGATTTATCTAATATATAGTGTAGTTATTTTACATGAAAATGTGTTTCTATATGTTTCTTAACGTGTCATTGAGTACTATAATTATATTTTGAAACTTTTATGCTATTATTTATATTAAATATTATTTTGTATAAATTGAGAGTTCTTTTTTACTGTTTGTCACTGAAAATTAGGTATTAAGTGGTGTGTGGGGAGAATCAAACTACTTTCTTCACTCAACTCAATCCCTGGTCAGTAAAATTTCATTCATTAAGGCACTAAAAGATTATTTTATCAATTTAAGGAAGACCACATCAAAATAAATTGACAAATTATTTACTACATATTACACTAATCACCTGTTATAAATAAATAATTCTATACATCTCCCACTTATACATTACATTACAAAGCAGGATATCTTATTTATTTATTATTTTATTAGGATTTTATATTACATGTGTTATGTGTATGTTTCAAAAATCTCACACTGTCAATATTATTACAATTGTACTACAAATTATATTTCAATTTTCAAATTAATTGCTTACAAATTGCTGTTGTTAGAGTTTTTTACTTTATTCTTTAAATATTTTGTAGCTTATGAGTCCTTAGTTTATTAATATATATATACGTACGTACATATATATGCAATTAAAAATTAATGTTGAATTATGGTTCAGGTAAGTTTTAAGGTATAAAATAAACTCTATGAGATAAAAAGCTTGCATGCAACATAAAGAATCACAACTTACAATATATTGTATTGAACACTTGAAATCAAGAAAAATAATTAACACAGAACACAAAAAGCCATTAGTTAGCAAGCACAGCACGCGGTTTGCACGCTATAAAACACATGATGAGACAGGGGCCAGTAGAAGATCCAGCTAAGGCGTCACAGTGACCTAACGATATAAGGTATTTATTGCACCATAAAAATGCCTTACAATATGCAGTAGCGTTTTTAAACTAGAAAAAATCCAATAATGATTTTTTTTAAGTTCAAATATTGGAAAGGGAATATAACACTAATTTTATTAGTGTTGAAATACCTTATAATTTCTAATGAAAAATATCAGTAAATTTAACTATAGACAATAGACAAAATTCTTTATTCATAATCTTCAAGATTAGAATGGTGTCATAAAGTTTACATGTAATAAAGTTTACGATGGTTGTGTAAGTGTAAATAAGTTATCAGTTCTCCAGTTAAGAAATTCTTCAATTGAGTAGAAGGGACGTTCTTGGAGCCATCTGGTTAGTTCCCTTCCGAATTGCTGTATGTCTGCAGTATGATTTTTAACTTCAGGCGGTAGTATGTTCAGGAATTTGGTGCCCGTATAAGTAGGTTGCTTCTCAAATAGAGTCAATCTATGAGAGGGAAGTGAGTAATTGTTTGCTGCTCTTGTGTTGTGTGAATGTACATCTCCTCTTCTTGGTATGTTTTGTTGACTGGTATGGACAGTTACTTCTAATATGAATAGGGCAACTGTTGTTAGAATATTTAAGTTTTTAAAAGCTTCCCTGCATGAATCTATTGGTCCTAATCCTGACATTATGCGGATTGCTTTCTTTTGCAGCACCATGATCCTGTTAGTGTTAGTTTTCGAGGAGCTGCCCCAGATGGCTATACCATATCTCAGGTGGCTTTCAAAGAGAGCGTAGTATGCACATTTAATTATTTCTGGATTACCAACTTGTTTTAATCTCCTTAGCACATACAATGATGTACTGAGTTTTCCACATAGCTGGTCTATTTGGTCATTCCAGGAGAGAGTTTCGTCTATGACTAGTCCAAGGTACTTTACATTTTGCATTCTTTCAGCCTCTGGTAGTTCCAAAACTTCTCCTTTGCTTCGTCCAAGTATTAGTTGCCGAGTTTTAGTGCTGTTCAGTACTAGATCGTTGGCTTGACAATATTCTATTGCCATATTAATAGCTATATATGAGTCTATTTCCAGTCTGGTGGGCTTTTTATTTTGTAACAGGAGTACTGTATCGTCAGCATACAATAGCATAGAGCAGTATTCTCTGAGGTAGTCAGGGAAGTCACTAACAAAAATTATATACAGTATGGGGCCCAAAACTGAGCCTTGTGGGACTCCTCTACTGACTGGCAGTGGTGTCGAGGTAGTTTTTGTTGTCACTCCTTGTGTTGTGCTTCTTATTTCTACCGTTTTGCATTCTGTCCGTTAGGTAGCTCGTAAACCAGTCAGCAGTTTTCCCTACCACTCCCCGAGCCTTCAACTTTTTCACTAGCATGTCATGGTTTAAGCAGTCAAAAGCTTTTGTAAAATCCAAGAAAATAGCAGTTGTTGTATCTCCTTTGTCTATTGCTTTTATTAAATATTCGACAATGCTTGTCAGTCCAGTTGATGTAGATTTACCTCCCATAAAGCCATGTTGTTCTTGGGGAAGAAGGTTGTTAGTATTGAGATGGTTTAATAGTCTTGATAACACAATCTTCTCGATAATTTTGGATATTGCAGGCAGTAGGGATATTGGCCGATAGTTACTGGCTTGTGTTGGATCCCCTTTTTTGAGTTTAGGGTACACTTTAGCTAACTTCAATTTTGTTGGGAAGATGCCCTGTGCGAATGACTTATTTATTATGTTGGTCAGAGGTAATATTAGATGATCTTTACATGATTTAATAAGTTTAGTCGAGACGTCGTCAAAACCAGCTGAGTTTTTTCTGTTTCATTGTCTGTATAGTTTTCCTAACTTCCTGTTCAGTTGTCGGTGAGAGAGTAAGCGTGTCTTGAATGTTGTGTATAGTGGAAGGTCGTTTAACTAGGTGACCGTCATATGTAGCTTGTAGTAGGGTGTTATTAGCGACATTAGCAAAGAATTTATTGAAGTGATCTGCTACCTTTATGGGATCTGAAATTAAAGTTCCATTATTGTTAAGTTTTATCGTTTCATTACCGTTTTTACTTTTGTGTCTCTCCTTATTAATTATATTCCATATTGCCTTGCTTTTATTTTCTGCTTTATTAATGTGTTCAGATGTCTTAAGTTTCCTTTGGTTTTTGAGATGAATGTCGTATTCCCTTTTCTTTTCTGTTGCCTTAGCCTTGTTTTCATGTGAGCCAGTAAGCAGATATTTTTCCTGTGCAGCTAGGAACTGATTTTGCTTTTCCATTGTCTCTTGGTTAAGTACAGTTGGCTGTTGCGGTTTCCTCTTGCGAGTTCGAGTATGTGGGCATGCTACATCCATGTTATACGTCAGAGTTCTTAGGAATGTGTTATAAGTGTCTTCTACCGTTTCCAATCTGAGAATGTCATTCCAAGTCTCCTGTTTGAGTAACCTATTAAGCAGTTCCAAGTTTCTGTCAGTGAAATGTCTACTATACATAATTTGGTCAAATGGATTGAACTTGTTGTTGTTCAGTGTCACTAGTTGTCCTGTATGGTCGGATATGAAAGTGTTAATGACGTTGACTGTTGGTTTGCAGGGAATTTGATTGGAGCAGACCATATCAATGGAAGTTGCAGTGTTCGGGGTGATACGTGTAGGTGGTAGTTGATGTCTTGTGATATTGTATGAATTAAGGGTCTCTTGGAGTTGGTTGTTGTTTCTATTTGTCTCAAGGATGTCAATGTTGATGTCACCAATTATCAGTACTGGGCTATTCCATGTAGGTATATTTTCTAGCGTGCTAGATAAGATGTCAATGGCTTCGTCCAAATTCGTGTTTGGTCTGTAGATACCGACAATGTATGTGATTTGTTTTTTTATTGTCAGTTTTATTGCAGACAGCTCACATACAAGTTCCTGGCTATGTATGTTTCTTTCCAGTCCAGAAGCGTAGTTCTTAAGTTCATCTTTCACTAGTATCGCCACTCCCCCTTTTTGGTGGTGCTCTCGACAAAAACTCTCTATTAGTGTATAGCCTTCTAGGTTGGTATTTTCTAGATTTGACTTTGAGAGGCCGTGTTGTTCTGTTATTATGAGGACATCTGGATAGGTATTGGTGAGGAGGTCAGTCATCATATCTATTTTATTTGAGATTCGATCTGTATTTTGATGTAGTATTGTTAGTGAAGTGTCTTTTTTTGTAGAAATTGTGGGTATTTCCTTTTTTTTGGGTGCTGCATCTGTTGGTTTTTGTTTATTTAGGATATTTTTGGGAGGAGTACATTGGTTTCTAGAAGGTTTTAATTTTGTTAACTCTATGTTGCGTATTGGGGTAGGAGCAGGGTATGGTCTTGTTTTGCATCATGATCCGGTTTGGTATTGTTATGTATTTTTCTGTGTCATGTGGTGGTCTTCTAAAAAATGAGTTGAAGCGCTGGTATCTGGAATTTTGTCCTGAGCAACGTCTGGTAGTTTGATTGTTTTTCTTGTCACTTCTTGTAGGTGTTCCATTAAAAATTCTTCAAGCGTTTTACCTTTAAGTTGTGTTGCTGTAATTGGGGGCCTGTACACGAAAAGTACCAAAACTCTTTGGCAATTTTATTAGCTGGTGTTTTTTTGACGGTTTCATTTTTGTGTTTCTTTATTTCTTGGAGTTCTTTATTTTTTGCTACCTGTAGCGAGATACTGAAGATATTTTGTTTCTTAGATCCTTGTTTTTTAAATTTTTTATTCGTGCAATTTGGTGGTAGAGGTTGTTTAGCTGGAGATGTTTTGTAAGTTAGCTCTGCAGGTGTCATTGTGTTTTGTAGTTTGCATTGCAAATCATTTATTGTTGACTCCATGTGGTCATGTCGACATTTTAGCTTGGTTAGTTCGACCAGGATATGTGATGTATCGCTTGGTTTAGGGGTGTCAAGATTATTCGTCTGGGTTCCGGAGTCAATGGCAGTAGCTTCTTCTTTATTGTAGATATATTTTTTTTTTGTACTGTTTAATTTTTTAACCCTTTGAGTGCCACGGGTACTTTCCGAAGGCATATGCATAAAGTGCCACGCTGTTTTTTCGCCATATTTGTAAGCTTTTTGGGAAAAAAGCTGTTGTAAAATAACTACCAAACAGATTTCCATCATTTTGTTGTTGTTTTTTTTCTTATTAAATGCAGAATATGATACATATCGTTACAAATAAAATTTAATTTTAAAAAATTAAAAAACTTTCAGCATTTATAAAAAAAGTTTTTTTACTTTTTGTATAAAAAGTGAAGTTTCGACCTAATTTGTGTGTATACGGTATTTTAAAAGATTTTTTTTTCATTTATACCATGATAAAGGCCATATGATTATAAATAAAAAACCCATGTGTAATATCTTATTATAGAATTTTAAAAACATGGCATTATATGTATTAAACAAAATGCTGCCCGGTACCGACATTTTATAAACTGTACTTCATTTGTCAGAGTTTAGAAATTTACTTAGTAATGATGTAGTTTTCCCAATAAATCTAATAAAACATTAATACAACACAAATAATTATGATTAGTAAATTTAGAAACTAATACTTGCTAACATATTTACATTAAAAGTTTACATTTACTAAATAATAACCCTAATAATATTTACACTGAAAATTCCACGTTTTTTGCTTGAACACAACTCAAATCATACATTTACTTTTGTAAAGAAATACAGTAAAATACTACATAAGGTTACTATTTTATTTTGTATTAACTCAAATGCTTGGTTATCGGCACATAAACAACAAGAAAGGCCGTTACGCAAACACGGTACTCGTCCGCTACGTCGCGTGACTGTAAGACAGAATCATCGTACAGGTACTCACAGCCCCACTATTTTTGGACGAGTTTTCCTTATCAGAGGATCAAAATAAACTTCATTATACGTTCCTTCTTCCATAATGAATAGAAATATTACTCGATGAGTCATACTTTCTTATCTCCAAATCGTCTCCAAATAGGACAACACGGAATGACCTGACATTTCCGAATAATGAAACGTTGTTCTTATAGTTTTTGATTTAATTGATTGTCGTAATAACTTGTACATTCCAAAATAGGTTAAAATAAAGTCAGTTGTTTTTAAACAATGTAATTTATTTTGTCCCCGATAAGGAAAACTCGTCCAAAAATAGTGGCTTC
>NW_025779805.1:0-16837 GCF_021130785.1 Homalodisca vitripennis
ATTTATCCCAAAGCACTAACGCTTAATGTTTTCTTTCAAGCGCTCTATTAAAGCGTCACACACTTCAGGAACTATTATAGAAATTGTCACATTTAGAAACTTTTTAAACAAGTACTGCAAACTAGCATAGGAATCGAATCGCCTGTAGCCAAAAAACCTCAAGGTAAATAGCAAGTCTTATCTTGGACGGGACATTGGTTTCCCTAAAATTACTGTTTTTCCTTCCTTTTTTTGTGGCCAACACTAGTTATGAGAAACTCAAAAATCTTCACTTGTCATTCGACAAAAATTTTTAAAAGCTTCCATCACATCTTATTTCCCCACCCAGGATCCACGTCGTCTTTTTTAAGGTCTTTCCAATAGCTCACTTCCACTATAAACACCTTGTGGACGCAAGTGTGAAGGCCTTACCCAGACCTACTGGGTTCTCTGTCACATAACAAAAAACCACAATGGCTAGCGACTGCTAGGAGCAAAGAACATCCTCCTCGTCAGACGACATCTTCAAGAGTGGCTGTCCTAAAATGTTTATGAACATTGCGTGCAAAATATTTCATGATAGTAGCAAAATATAAACAAAGTTTATAAACAATGTTTGCTTAAACATGTTTTGTCTTCCAGTGTAAACGCCGGCTTTAAAATGATAATACCATTTATGCAAAGATTTTCCATTCACCAAGAATCATGGGACATAGTGTCATAGTACGTAGTTAGTGGAATTCAACGAACCTAGGTTAAATACTCCAACGTGAACGCACGAGTCGCAATGATGATAGCCTTTACCATGTAGCCTATCACTGCCAGTGCATAAATAGTATTCATCTGTATTATGTTATAAATGGCGGAAAGGAAAAAATTAAAATTTTTTAATAGAAATTTTAACAATGACACTTTATTGTTTCCATGGTGAAGTAAATTAAAAGTTTATTCAAAATTCGAAAATTGAAGTGTAAACATGCTACAATGTTTAGGGTCCTTTGATTTTCTTATTCATTTTCAGAACTCCAGCTGTGTCCCAATTGTTTTTTAAATTGCCCTCCACAATGATTGATAGTCAGTTAAAGACGTTGCACTGATGAAATTTCTTGTATGGATATCATTTTTCGACATAGACGCTTTGCTGGTCCCAGGGCTCAATTGCTGGACAGCACAGAAGAACATTCCTTGTATGGAATTCATTCTTCGAGCGTATGCGCTCTGCTGGTCCCAGGGATCTCAATGGCATGACTGCCACAGAAGAAAATTTCTTGTATGGATATCATTCTTCGAACGGTAGCGCTTGGCTGGTCCCAGGCTCAATGGCTGACTGCACAGAAGAAATTTCTTGTATGTATATCATTTTTCGAAGTAGCGCTCTGCTGGTCCCAGGCTCAATGGCTGACAGCACAGAAGAAATTTCTTGTATGGAATATCATTTTTCGACGTAGCGCTCTGCTGGTCCCGGACTTCAATGGCTGACAGCACAGAAGAAATTTCTTGTATGGATATCATTTTTCGACCGTAGGCGCTCTGCTGGCCCCAGGCTAAATGGCTGGACAGCACAGAAGATCATTTCTTGTATGGATATCATTTTTCGACGTATCGGCTCTGCTGGTCCCAGGCTCAATGGCTGACAGCACAGAAAGAAATTCCTTGTATGGCATTATCCATTTCTTCGACGGTAGCGCTCTGCTGGTCCCAGGATCCAATGGTTGACAGCACAGAAGAAATTTCTTGTATGGATATCATTTTTCGACGTAGCGCTCTGCTGGTCCCAGGCTCAATGGCTGGACAGCACAGAAGAAATTCCTTGTATGGATATCATTCTTCGACCCCCCCCCGTAGCGCCTCCCTGCTGGTCCCAGGCTCAATGGCTGACAGCACAGAAGAAATTTTCTTGTATGGATATCATTTTTTCGACGTAGCGCTATGCTGGTCCCAGGCTCAATGGCTGACAGCACAGAAGGAATTCCTTGTATGAGAATATCATTCTTCGACGTAGGCGCTCTGAAGGTCCCGAGGCTCAATGGCTGACAGCACAGAAGAAATTCCTTTGTATGTGGATTATCATTCTTTGACGTAGCGCTCTGTCGGTCCCAGGCTTCTCAAATGGCTGAACGCACAGAAGAAATTCTTTGTGTGGATTTCATTCTTCGAACGTAGCGCTCTGCTGGTCCCAGGCTCAAATGGCTGACTAGCACAATGAAGAAATTTTCTTGTGAGGACATCGTTCTTCCCAAGGTGCCTGATATCTTCCCGGAAAAAAACTGGATTTTGCTGTATACTTCACATATGTGCAGCTGGATCTTTCAAAATTTTGTCAAGGAGTGGGTCTCAGTTTTGAAACAAGACTGGGGGGTGGTGGAGGGTTGATGTTCATGTAAACTGTTACATTTATGTTGTAATTAAAATTTTTAAAAATAATTCTTGTGTACAGATTAATTAAAAATAGGTTAAAACATAACTGGCATTGTTATTTGGTTTTTAAGAGGAGTTATCGGTTTATATAAATGAAAAAATCCGTTAACCTTTGTTATTTGAATTAGTTAGGTTTTTACCAGTTTGAAAATAATCTATTTGAACTAATTAAAAAAAACTGGAAATGTGCTGAAAAGTTACAACTGTATAATAGCTTAAGGAAAAAGTACTTCTTTGGTAACCTTGGAATAAAAAATTTGGAATTCTGAACAGCAAACACAAATTGTGGTATTGTACAACTTTGACATTTTGGACCAACGTGTATACACAAAAACAAAATAAATTTTATAAACTTTTTTCCAAATTAATCAGTGACCTTTAAAATGTGCTTTGGCTCGACTTACCTATACATTTGAAAATCTTTGGCCCATACTCCTCCAAAAGTGCCAGTTCTGGGGCCCGTATTTTTTAGTGACAAAAACAATTTAATTCTCTGAATTCTTTGGGGTTGAAATAAGGGCGTTATTTATTTAAAACGAAGGAAGAAAGAAAGAAAGTATGTTTCTCTGTTCAGCCCCGCTTTACATTGCGGACGGGTGGTCTGCCTTAGCCTGTCTGTTCAATAAAGCTTTATGCAAAAATTTCAAGCCTATAGATCAGTTCGTTTTCAAGATATTATGTGGACAGACTGAAATATCACAGCACATTTTGTCCAGCTGCTCAAGTGATAGGCTTCTCCTGATGATCAGTCAATAACTACTGACTCCTAGTTGAAATATCCATTTTGAGGTTACTCTCAAATGAGTGAGAAGTTCTCCCTGTATTAAACTGTAAAGAGGTCACAAGATAATTAAATTATAATTTGTACTAAAAACAGATTGGATTTTTCATAAATTTAAGTTTGATGTTTGAGATTTGCTATCTCTTTATTTTGTTGAATGCTTAAGGGGACCCGGACAGTCCTATTACGCTAATGTTAAAATTGTGTATTTTGTGGATCCACTTTCTTCCAAAATCCATTAGAGATATCCACAATGGAAATTTTTAACACACATTCTTTGACCCATTATTAGGTACTCTTTAACACAGGGATTAAAAAAAATACACATTTGTTTAAAAAACTTTTTTTTTATACCGCTGCTAATTTTTTACTTAAAGTTTCACCCATATAATATTTTATAAAATAAAACTCAATGTGCTAATTAACAAATCCTCGTGTTAAAGTGTTCAAATTGTTAATAGCCTTGAAACTATGTGGTAAATATTTTCAGGTTGATATCTCAAATGGTTTTTGAAAAAAGTGTTCCTCAATGTAAAAAAATGCAAACTTTCGGGAATTCGCGATTTAAAGTAATGCGTACCTTTTCAATGTTGTTAAAAACATATATTACTTACAAATTGTGTTTTTTAAAACAGGCCAGCCCCATAAACTTGGATTGTCTGTGTCTTCTTCCTTGTCCTCCAGTCTTCCTTTTAGACTGCCTCTTGGATTTGCTTTGCCCTTTCCTATAATTCAGCAGAAAGCGCGCAGTGAATTTCGAAGCCTCTCGGCTGTCTACGTAATTTCACTTGTACGAAAACTGAGTTTTATATTGCCAATTGAAATGCCCAATTTCTGTAGGACCTTTCATTTAGTAATCTGTCCGATATTAATAAGTTGAAAAATGCACTTCATAAACTCCAAAATGTAAGGTCTTTATACCCACACAAATTCCAGTTATTGGGAGGCGAGCCCCCATATCACACCTATTTACACTTTCGTTAGGGTTTTAGGTTCTTTTTGTGTAAACACTTTTTCAAGAGATCAGGATCTGACAGGCTCCTGAACACTGGCCTATTAAACTCCATAATAACTGAGGGAGAATATTGTTATATTTGCTATGTCTCACCAGTTACAAGAGGATCGTTGATACTTGCACCAACTTTCAGCACCTTTTGGGCAAAGACCATGTTGAGGATCATTTTCATCACTGGATGACTTGTGATTGGAAATAAAAGCACATATTCCTTGCTTCATCTTCCTTCAACTGTATTGCTCCTTCTTATGGCTTGGCCCACATTAGGCCTGGAGGCTGGTCTATAGCACTTGAATAGTTTTTAATCTTCAGTGGCTTTACCATCAGCAAGTTTTATGGAAGTCTTATAGGAATTTAGTTTGCGTAGCCTAGTACCCATCGACTTTTGTATGTGTCCAATACAACTCTAATTTGTCTATTAGGACATCTGCTCCTAAAGGCATCATCTCTTTTACTGGATAAAGAAGATGAGTACTCATAACAAATAAGGTGCGTTGTTGCTCAGCTATGAGGTGTTGTTCTTTCCTTGCCATATTTACGTAAAACACACTTTCGAATTTATTTTTTTTACGATTTGTGCTAATAAAATTTTTTTAAAATATAACGTGTTGTATATCAAAATGTTCACAAGGAAAAATTGTCTACAAAATTAAATAAAAAAGTGAAAACGTAATTTTTACCAAATTTTTACTGTCCGGGTCCCCTTAAATAAGAGGGCACAAATAATATTATTATATAAAATTATATTATTAATTAATTATATATAAAGCTAGTAGTTCCAAAATTTAGAAAGGGAATTAATTTTAATTTGGGTTAAAAAAAGTTATAATGTGAATTTAAATCATTAACAGTGATCAAACAAATTATTATAAACAAAATTAGGAGGAAAACTGAAGAAGGACCATAATTTGCTCCTCTCACTCAGTTAATCTCACAATACGCTTAACTTTAGGGGTGTATCTTAACTTTAGGTGAATAGTCGTATGGATAGTAAGTTTGAATCTACAACGTATTTTTTACTAGTGCAAAATTTATTTTTACTGTCATATACTTTGTTATTGGTGACTCAGGTGTATTTAGACTATATTTATATCATCAATTGAACCAGAGTTGAGTGCATCTCTACCTATTAGTTCTTAAAATTCTGCATTGTTTAATCTTTGCATAATTTAATTAAAATTTTTCCAAACCACTATTTCACTTACCGTTGAGAGTGCAAACGATCTCCAGCTGTCATCATCACTCAGCAAGTCATAGACACTAAAATTCAATCAAATCTGAATCCCAAGAGCCCTTAGGCGATTGTTATTTATGCAATGGTAGCCCTGTATATTTTAATTCGTCTTCGCTTTAGTATGGTTGTTTGACGAGTGTAACTTATCTCGTTCCTTGTTGCTATCTACGCATGCTTTATAACATAGTTTCGTGAGTTGTCAGTCAACGTGACAAATATCAACTTACATTTTCCATTTATGATACAATAATTTACTCCTGTTTTTGAAAATTATTGCCTTAGTGTTTTGCCAATCATTATTTCTACATTATTCAATTAGGTGATTATCAAAAAGCACACTTTCAGTGTGTGAACTGAGCTAGCTGACTGATTTGTGGCAGCTGTTTGGCTTTCTCGTTGATTGCATTTCACAAAGTATAGTTATTGAGATATAAAAATAACAGTACATTCTTCTACTATTATGTCTACTTCCTGTTCCTGTTTGGCGTGTAAAGAAAGAAGTCTTAAGGACTACAGAAGAAGGCTTGTGCTGTGATTGCACGAGTGTGAGAGATGGTTTCACAGAGAATGTGTGAAAATGCCTAAATCTGAATACCAACGATTATTAGGCAACGATACAACAATACAAAATGGTATTTGTCATAGAACTGACTGTAAAAAGACCGCTGGCAAGCCCAATAGATGCCAAGCTGGATTACTCCATTCTCTTCTAAGTTTGTCTTCCCCTTGCCACTAAAAACAGAAACTCCTCAGAAGGACTACACAACTTATAAAACACGAAGACCTGGAATTGGGTGACCATCCAAATTTGCTCATGGAACTTGAGGCCTCGCTTGGCCTATGTTGAATCTGAAATAAGCACTACTCGAAGGAATTAAACAGGTAGCGAGGTTTGTGATCAGCTTTTTGAAGATGTTTTATCCGAATGCCAAAACCGATCGTAATCGACGTGCCAAAAAATGTTATTGTACAATAACATCCCCGATTCAAAACACAATCTCACAAAACATGCCGGATGCCGTTTTTGTACCAGGATTTTCTAGCTCCATTTTTGAAATCTAAATGTTTCAGTATTCAGCTATGTTCGTACATTTTAGCATTGGGTTGAAAAAAAAGGACAAATCGTCACTCTCATGCTTTTGTATGCCGTTCCTGGATAGGCACTGCTAATTCACATTTTCAAAAACTTCAAAGGAAAATGATGTTTCCTTATTAGCATGTGCCGTGGAATATCAATCTCTCATGACCGCACTCCTCGAGAGAAAAAGACATCTGGAGACATCTTCGTTGGCCGAACCTTAAAGTCCCATAAACAGGATGCCTGGTGATACTTCCCTAACGATTAGATATAAGAATGGAACGCCCTTCTATTGTGCCAAAAAACGAATAAATTCCAACGGTAAGCAGCAGCATGTTTCTTCTGAATGTTTACTGCCAAAATGTAAAATGGTCGTTCGTTCGAAGTCTTATTGAGTTTAAAAAAATAGTTTAATCTGTGCAATGCCTTCGATGATGTTATTCTACTATGTGAAAAACAAAATCCTTCTCTCCTGATATCCCCGACTCCGAAGTTGTTGGTGATACTGACTTCATTGTTCATAGATGTGATAGGTCTGCTGCTACAAGTCACAAAAGTTCTGGTGGAGGAACCCTACTTGCAGTTCGTTAAGAAGCTTTTGTCTAAGCGACTATACTCTGGATTCAAACATCGAAAGCGTCTTTGCCCTTGTGAAATTAGGATTTGGTTTTGATCTTCTTCTGGCCTGTGTCTACATTCCCCCTTCAAGTCCTCTTTCTGTTTACCGTGAATTCTGTGATGTGGTTACTGAGACAGTCGAATTGGTAAATTTCCCAAAGAAGACACTCATTTTTGGAGACTTCAACTTGCCTCACTTCGATGTCAATTTACCTGTATCTGGGCTCCCTCAACATTGCAGCGAATACCTCCGTGACATGTCTTCTCTTGCACTCTCTCTTCCAGATAAATCATGTTCAAAACCATAGAGGAGTAACATTGGACTTGGTCTTTCATTCTGATAGTGAGGTGCAAGTTAGCAGGGCTAATGATTGGTTGATTAAACCTGAAATTCATCATCCTCCTCTGTCCCTTACTCTTGAGTGCTATATGCCCTCTACTTGTGACAACAGCTACAGCGGCTACAACTTGGGGAAATGTGACCTCCCAGCTGCTTTTACAGCCCTACAGGAGGCAGATATGGGATTTATTCACCAGCCGATCTCAGTTGATGAAAAGTTCGACATTCTGGAAAGTTCCTTAGAGAAAATTGTCAAAAATGCAAATCCGTTGAAGAAATTTGGTATCTCACGCTTCCCTAGGTGGTTTAATAATGACCTAAAAAAATGCATTATCGAAAAGAAAGCTGCGCATGCACGTTTCAAAGAGAAGTTTCAATCTTGCCCATTATTATGAGTTCTCGAGGCTGAGAGATACTTGTAGGTCGCTGTCTCGTGAATGCCACATTCGATATTTGTCCAATGTTCAATCAAACATATCTTCTAATCCACGAGCTTTCTGGGGACTAGTTAAAGCTCAAAGAAATACTCCTGATATGCCATCTAGTCTGCATTTAGATGATGAAAGTAGCCAGTGACACAACAAGCATTTGTCAGCTGTTCTCCAGTTATTTCAACTCAGTCTACTCTCCCTCGTTACGAGTTTCACCTAGCTTTAGCTATCCCGTCTTCGATTCTCTTTGTGTCATAACAACCTCAACAGAAGAAGTTCTCAGCAAGCTTAAGAATCTGGACACTACAAAGGGAGCTGGAATTGACAATATACCGCCATCTATGCTTCATCACTGCCGATCTCCTCTTAGCTGAACCCCTCACAGTGTTGTTCAATGAATCACTTAACAAAGGAATCTTCCCTAGCTCTTTAAAGTTGGGCTTCATCATTCCTTTACATAAAGCAAATGATCCCCAGCGACATACGGAACTACCGTCCAATCACTATTCTGCCGGCAATTGGCAAAGTTTTTGAAAGTATCGTGGTAGATAGACTGAATCCTTTTCTATCCAAAATAATCCATCCTTCCCAACATGGTTTTATGAAGGGCAAGTCTACTGTCTCCAACCTCCTGCTCTTTCAAGAATATGTTTTGTCTGCTTTTCGCAAGAACTACCAAGTTGATACAGCCTACATCGATATGGCAAAAGCCTTCGACAAGGTCGACCACACAATTCTTGTGTCTAAGTTGCTGGGTTACGGAGTGGCTGAACCTCTTTTGTCATGGATTTCTAGTTATCTTCAAAAACGTTCTCTGGTCGTGAGGATTGGTTCCGCCACTTCCACTCAGTTCTCACCTTCTTCAGGAGTTCCACAAGGTTCTTTGCTGGGACCTTGCCTCTTCAATGTCTTTGTCAATGACCTACTAGACAAATTAACTGTAAAGGCCTTACAATTTGCCTGACCTGCGACCTGAAAGAATTTTCATCGCTGTGTCTACACCAGAAGGACTCTCAAAGAAATTCAAAAATAGCCTGTTCCAGAATTGAGGATTGGTGTGTTGTCAGGAAATAACATGTCTGTTAAATCCCAGTAAGTGCTCTTGTATACACTTATCACCGCAATGCAAATCCCCAGTCATATTACGTGTACTCCATTTCTGGTACAATGATCCAAGTTCCAAACGGTCCGCAGTGTTATAAAAAGACCTAGGCGTTATATTTGCCAGCGCAGCGACATTGGGATTTTTCTGGACATATAGACCACATTCAGTATGCAAAAGCAAACCAAGAATGGCTTGGTTTCATTTAGCAAGATTCTCTTAGAGGCATCGGACAAACCCTTTCTGCTCTACTTCGCTCTCCTGGTATTGTTCCCTTGTGAGACAAGAAGCTTGTGGAATATGCAAAGTTCCCTGTGTGGTCAGCACTTACACTGTTGGCAATAGGGACGAAAAAAAGGACTGGAGGCTCTACAAAGGCAGTTTTCTTCGCTTGATTTGGTGTGCCGGCCTGGGTCTTTTGGCCTATCTTGATGTGCCTGTTGGAGGAACCTGTCCAGCAATCTGAACTTCGCCACCACTCTATCCCAAAACCCCACTTGCCTCTGCCAAACGTGACGTGGCTTGATGTTGTCCATTCTCTGGGAAGATTAGTGAATGGCTCCGCATGAAATCTGTTCCAGATCTCCTAGCCTGAAATCGACCTCTAGAGTGTCCGGGGCAAACCACAAGATCTCGAAGAATCCTGCTGAGGTCGAAGATCACCACTTCAACCAACTTTACTGACTTTCAAAACAGTCCTTTCGCAAGGTTTATTCGCCTGTGGAAATCAGGTTGCGTCTGGGTGTTGAACCTGTTCTTCGATGGACATTCACCAGGTTCTCGCCTCTGGCAGGCCTTCTCTCTTCTTTCTGGTGAGGGGACTAGTGAATTAAGACCTACCAGTAGTTAGGGCTTTTAATCTGTGTTAAGTGCCAATGTTCATTTGTATTACTATGTTGTATTTATTTAATTTCAACTGTTATTTTGTTAAAATGTTTTTTATATATTATATTTTAATTTTATTAGCACAATTTATTTATGTTCGCTCCATACTTGAATAATTATTGTTGTTGTTAATCTTTATTTTTATTTTTTGTTATGTTTTGGATATTTATAACTTGTTACATCTTTGAATATTAATTATTTATTATCAAATTTTGTATGATACCTATTTTGTTACTTTATGTAGATTTTTCATCTGTTCGTATTAATTTTATTTTCCGCTGTATCTACTATCTATGTTTGTATTTGTAAATTGGCTGCTGCCGTTGGAAAATAAATAAATATCCTAGGCCTACTTTTCAATTTCACAACGAATTATGAGGCTCACATGTGTATTTTGGAACAATAAATGAAGCTAGGTTTCCTTACCTAGACAATAGTGGTTTATAAGTTTATAGGCCTAATAGTTTTGGGTGTCTGAAAGATAGGAATGCACAGCCAAAACTGGTGTCGGAAGGTAGTGCCAGCCTATTTTAAGTTATTTATTTGTAAATCTAGAACAAGTAATGTGCAATAAGTGAAGAATATATATTTAAACATATACAGGGTGATTCGGTTAGTGTTACCGGCACTTTCTGAGCCTGATTGTACTATAAAAAATAAAGAAAAAAGTTCATATAAACATGGGTCCGGAAATGCTTCCTTACTGGGTTATGGCCAATTGAAGATTTCACCAAAAAATTGTGTGCAGGAGGTCAAATGATGATTTGCTGCGTGTTTATGAAGAGATATTTATAGGCGGAATGCAACTTTTTCTAACGGATTTTTAAATGAGAAATTGTAATAAAGTTCATCTCATAGCTGTATCTCATTTAGTTTTTTTGTTATACTACAAAAAACAGAAATAAAAATATTTTTGAAAACACTTTTTTTAAGGTTTAACGGACAATTATTTTGTTAAATAGGCATTGAAGACCCACATTTTTACAAAAGAAAACTTGCATAAAATTTAATTCTGAATAAAATTATGTGCACACGGCTATTAACAGCGAAGTATTAGTTTCTGGAATTTAATTTTACAACAAACATTCTACCAAGCAAGAAATTCCAAAGCAAAGGAAAACCGCATTTTTAATGACATAGAGTAACCTACACATAAAAATTTATTAGGATGCAATTTAAATTAAGTTTTAAATAAATTATTGTTTTTCATCTAAAGCTTATAATACTACGAGCAGTGTGAAACTGGCCATAGATTCCATCCATAAAAAGAACTAATCCGCTGACTTGAATCCTAACCTGGTTCATGAGACTACTCCTGACCTAGTTCCTGAACTACAACTAACCTAGTTCCTGAACCAGTTCAATCACTTCAGGATTAAATTATATTATTTAAATTAAATGTTATAATTTAAAAAAAGAACAAATACAAAAATATCTATAGATTATACTTAATACATTACTTTGAATACATGGTCTACTGTATTATATTACTACCCTCATTTTAGACCTCTCCTATTTTTGGACAAATACCAATCTATAGATGGCCATATCTCAAAAACGTACGAGCCAATATTTATAAAACTTTCTATACACATTCACTACATGGTCTACTATACTAAAATACAAGCCTCATTTCTTTAGGCCGCGCCTTAGTTTCCGGAAGCTCCTATCAAGATTCTAACACTTCTATAGGCCCAAAGTGCTGGACACAAAACACAATATCTATATGGATAGCAATATCTCCTAAAAACGTACGAGTCCATTTTGGATTAAAACTTTTCTGTTACTACCTATTTCGACTAATCATGGTCTTACTATACTAAAAATACGATGCCTCACTTCGTTAGGCCACGCACTAAGTCTTTCCGGAGGAACACCTATGTTTACAGGCCAGTGGCTGACAAATAAACCAATCTATGGACAGCACCATTATACTCAAATAATATACGTTACGGAGGTCCCTAATTTTGATAAAATCGTTCTGATTGACACATTCCACTTACTATGGTGGTCTCAGTTCTACTATACTTAATAATAACAAAGCACTCATTCTTAGGGCCACACGCCTATGTTCCGGAGCTTACAATAACTTTTACAGGCTCCTATAGTGGCTAGGACAAAAAACCCAATCTATGGACAGCCATAATCTTCAAATAAAACGTGACCGAGCCAAGTTTGATCAAACTTTCTCGTTAACACATTTACACTACATGGCTTCTTACTATACATTAAAAATTAACAAGCCCTCATTCTTTAGGCCACGCCTTATTTCCGGAGAAGCCACAATCGATTTTACAAGCCTGTAGTTGCTGAGCAACAAACCAATCTATGTGACAGCCGAAATCTCAAAAAACGTACGAGGCCAATTTTGATTAAACTCTTTCTGTACCACATTCACTACAACTCGGTTTCTAGTCATACTTAAAATTACAAGCCTCATTCTCAGTAGGCCGACGGCCTATTTTCCCGGTGACTCACATCGATTTTACAAGCCTAGTGCTGATCTCAAAAAATACCAATCTATTGGGACAGCACATATTCTCAAAAACGTACGGAGCCAATTTTTGATTAATACTTTCTGTTTACACATTCCACTACTCATGGTCTAGTATTACTAAAAATTACAAAGCCTCATTCTTAGGGGACACACGCCTATTTCTGGAGCACACCATCGATTTGTAACTAAGACCTAGTGCTGACAAAAAACCAATCTGATGGACTAGCCCGCAACTGTAATCCTCCAAAAAAACGTACGTAGCCCAATTTTGGATAAAACTTTCTGTACACCATTCACTACATGGTCTTACTATATAGGTAAATAATAAGGCCTCATTTTCTTAAGCCACGCCTAATTTCCGGAGCTACATTCGGATTTTTTTACAGGGGCCCCAACAGTGCTGAACCACAAATCGTTTTTGTTTTTGTTCTATGGGACAGCCATAATCTCAAAACACGTACGACGCCGAATTATTTATAAAAAAAACTTTTACTGTACACCATTCACTACATGGTCTAAACTATACTAAAATTTTACCATAGCCTCATTCTTAGGCCACGCCGTATTTCCAGGCAGCCACAATAACTTTATAGGGCCAAGTGCTGTCTAAACAATAAATCCAATCTGATGGACTCAGCCTATATCTCAATAAATAAAATAACGTACGATGCCCAAGTTTGATAAATATACTTTCTGTAAACATTCACTACATGGTTCATACTATAGTCAATAATAATAAGCCTCAATTCATTATGCCCACGCCTTATTTCCGGAGCTACATTCGATTTTACAGGCCAAAGTGCTGACAAAATAACCAATCTATGGACAGCCATATCTCAAAAAACTGTTACAGCAAAGCCAATTTTGATAAAAACTTTTCTGTACACATTCACTACTATGGTCTACTATAGTAAATAATAAGCCTCATTCTCTAGGCCACGCCTATTTCCGTGGAGCTACATCGATTGTTACAGGCCAGAGTGCTATGCTGAAGTAAATAAACCAATATTATGGACAGGCCATATCTATCAAACATAAACGTAAATAACCGGGGGGGATGCCTAATTTTGATAATAAAAAACTTTTCTTGTACACGATTCGCACCTTACGATGGTCTGTTTCGTGGGTTCTACTATACTAAAATACTATAAGCCTCATTTTCTCTAGGCCACGCCTTATTTCCGGAGCCTACACTCGATTTTACATAGCCTAGTTGCTTGACAAAAATCCCATCTCTGCATCGGACAGCCCATATTCTCAAAACCGTATCTACGAGCGTATAATTTTGATTTAAACTTTCTGTACACATTCACTTTACCATGGTCTAGTATAATAAATTACAAGCCTGCATTCCGTTAGGCCACGCCCTATTTCCGGGAAGCCATTATCGCTTTTTACAGGGCAAAGTGCTGACAATATAACCAATCTAATCCTAGGTTTATGTTGCTAAAGAATTTAAATCTAATCTATTAAATCGAAACACTATCCTGATAAAATCGTAGAGCATATTTAGGTTAAATCCTCGCATTACATATTGTAGCTCCACTTTATACATTTCTAAATTTCATTCTTGACATTCATTTGAAGTAACTGTAAGATTATACTTACTTGTAGGTAAAACACTTGTTTAACACACTAATTTTTCACTTTTACTTTAACACACTTACTTTTTACACCTTTTTAAATCACTACACTAAACTTCTAATATACAACTATTCCATCCGGTTTCTTCTGCACAGTTTTCATTATATTATATTGAATGTGCTAGAATAAAAATTGCATGTAACCTACGTCAGGGTCGGTTCACTGCTATAAGGCCGGTGCTACCGAACCACTGTCCACTAGCAGGATTGAGACGGTATTTCTGTTATCAGTTCTTTTTGTAACGGTTACTTTCATACCAGTTTCTGTAACGGCTTTCTGAGAACTTTTATCAAATACAGACAACAGGTTTTTGTTATCTAGTACTCTGTTACAAGGTACAATGATAGATCTTTTCTCGTACGGATTACTTTACTAGTCCTTGAAGTATAGAATAGAAATAGAGATAGAATTTTATTTTTGATAAATATTACAAATTACCCATTATATGCATTGGTATACACAAATGTACTAACCTATATGAGCAAAACTTAAAGTAAAAATGTAAAATTCTTGTAAATAAAATTATTTAAAAACTATAAATAAAAATAAACTCGTAAATAATTTTTTAAAAGATTAATTATTTTCAAAAAAGAACTAGGGCTCTCTAGAGGCAAGTGCCTGTGGTAGAGGTTCCGTGTTATTACAATATTATATTTTTTAGCTCAAAGATAATTGCTATTATAATCTGTTGATTTTTTTTAAGCTACTTAAAAAAAAAAAGGGAGTAATAAGTGTGCTGCTGCAGTTAACAAAAGCATAATCGAAATCCGTCGTAAATAAATTCAATACTAAAATGTACTCGTGACTTTCTTTTCTTTATTTAACGAGGAATGTATATGCTGAGAAGAAAAGTCTAATGTTATCAAAACCCAATAACCACTTCTTTAATGTTTTTGAAAATAACTTTATATTCTCACAACTAATAATTGAAGAAATTATACTAAACATTTTAGGTCCCAAAAAACAATAACTATTTGAAAAAAATGCTAAGTTAGGCTTTGGAACTGGTATTGGTTCTTGCTTTCTTAATTTGTTTTTGTTACTATTTTTTAATTCTGGTAAATTGCCACTTATGACATAAAATATTTTTAAAACTTTATAAACAAACATATATTTAAGGGGAAGAATATTTAAATCAACAAAAAGAGGAAAAGATTTCTTCATTCTTCGTTTTCGTTTAATCAACCTTATGAATTTCTGTTGTTGAGTTAGAAGTGGCTTTAGATTTGTTTCATAGGCTCCACCCCAACAAAATATTCCATAGTCAAGCCTACTATTGACCAAAGAGAAGTACAGCATTCTTAACACTTCTTCAGTGCAAATGTATTGTAAAAAATAAAAAAATAAAAATATTGTTTAGTTTGCGTTTTAAAATTTCAATATGTGTCTTCCAGTTGATTTCTCTATCTAGCATGACTCCTAAATATTTTAAATTTTCGCACTGGGATACTACAGCACAGTTCTGTTGGCACTGAATGTTACTACACAAACAATTGACACATCGATACAAAATTGAATTACTAAAAATTTGCTGATCTGTTTTTAAACTAAAATTGATGTACTTAGTTTTCTCTGGGCTTAATAACATGTTATTTTTTTAAAACCACCACTGCAGTGCTTTAAGGTCTGAATTCATCTCTTGCTCTATATCAATCATCCCAATTATTTTTCACATACGATAAAGCTGTATCGTCTGCAAAAGATGTAATATTTCCATTTAAATTTGAATCACAAAGATCATTTATGTAGATTATAAAAAGTACTGGGCCTAAAACTGACCCTTGAGGTACGCCACATTGTATAAACCTGAAGTCACTAAAAGAATTATTAATTTTGACACATTGTTTTCTCTTTGTTAAATAGCTAACAAACCAATAATAAATATTCCCCCAAATACCACATCCGTATAACTTTTGTAAAAGAATTGTGTGATCTACAGTATCAAACGCTTTTTTAATATCTAAAAATAAACCACTAACTTTCTGCCCTGAATTTATTCCTGTATACACATTATCTATGAAGCTTTTTAATGCTGCTTCAGTATTTAAACCTTTCCTAAAACCAAATTGATTGTTGCTGAAAAAATTAGTTTTTTCTAGAAATTTAATTAGCTTTTTCTTCATTAACTTTTCAAACACTTTAGCAAAGGTAGAAAGTAAAGAGATTGGTCTGTAGTTATTACAGTCTGTAATTAGGCCACTCTTATGTAAAGGAATCACTACAGCTGTTTACAGAAGTACTCATAAACTGTGTTTAATTAAATAAACAGTGTTTATTAGGGAATATACTCAGTATTTTCAGCGTTAAAAATACTGATTTAAAGTCTTCTAGTATTTAAAACGTTACAAATATGAAATACTGATTTAGAGTTCTAGTATTTAAAACGTGAACAGTAAAGAAATAATGCTGGTTTCAAGTATCCAGTGTTTGTACTCAGTATCGCCGAGTAACTTGATTTGTTATGTAATACATCAAATGATAAATTCAAGAATATTATCATAGCCGGAGATTTTAACATCAATGTTTTGAACAAAGACAGTACATATAGGAATTGTTTTAGTATTTTAAATTCTTATAACTTAGTTTATAAAGTAAATTTTCCTACTAGAGTTACCTCCGAGTCAGAAACCAGCATAGATAACTTCCTCACTAATATTACAACTGAGAAATTAAAAACATCTGGCCTTATAACATGTATATCAGACCATGATGGGCAATTATTTGAAATTCTTGGTGTACAAAATACTCTTTATTATGTGAATTTAAGGTATTGTAGAAAGTTTTCAAAAACTAACACAGATTTATTTTTAAGGCT
>NW_025779806.1:0-30616 GCF_021130785.1 Homalodisca vitripennis
ACGTCCAGCGGGTTTAAACCACAAAACGCCCATCAAAAGTCATAACGTTTGTAAAATTGGAAAAATACTGAGGTTTCCAACCCGGTAAAATATGCAACTTCTTAAGGAATAAGAAAAAAAAAATTCCGAGATTTACTATAACGGTAGAAAATAAAATTGGAAAAAATATTTTTTTAGGCTATATTAATTTTTCAGAGTGTTAAAAATGCAAAAAGAAGAACAAACATTGCACCTGAAGTATAGGGTATAAATTACATGTACATGCTGTCAATCGTCATGGTTTTTTGATACTTAGATGCATCGGGCCTTCCCGGGTGGAGTGGTCGCGTTGGTGTATATATGGCGAGCAATTTCACGCAGCGAGCCACGCGAGAACCGCCAACTTTAGAGCGTAATATATAATTAAATATGACAAATAATTGATTAGTAGTTATGCACTATTGCTTAGCAACGCTTTTTAAAAAGAAAAATGTAATTGTATCACTTTTAAATTTATTTTATTTATAAAGTTTATTCTTGGAAAAACGGGATTTCGAGCGACGGCAGAGCGCTCTGTCGCAGATCGAGTAACTACAATACTGGAGGCAACCGCAGCGCCGGTTCGTAACGATTAAAGTAACTAATTATTGCATGCAAAAATGTACCCCGTTTTTTAATTAACATGCAATAATTTGATATTCTTTTCCAATGATTGATAAAATAGGGCTACAACGTAATCGATTTATAACCTAAAACGTATAATAACAATATTTTCCCCTAAAAAAATTTAAATAAAAATAAAATACAAATAATG
Source organism: Homalodisca vitripennis (assembly GCF_021130785.1). Taxonomy (NCBI): domain Eukaryota; kingdom Metazoa; phylum Arthropoda; class Insecta; order Hemiptera; family Cicadellidae; genus Homalodisca; species Homalodisca vitripennis. The sequence continues at coordinate 794 of NW_025779806.1, forward strand.
GAAATTCCAATATTGTAGTGTAACAAAAAAGATATTTTGGCCTAAACTTATTCAGCCGCATGTGTAATTGAGAACTGCTAGTACTTGAAAATCGTGCCTATGTAGCTAAAGGAAACAGTCAGAATTTTAGACCTTATTTTCCCCACTTCCCCACCCCGAACGAAGAATAAAAATTAAAAAAATAACGGTAGACGAAACGTTTTTTCCGGGTTTGTTCCCGTGTAGAATTGTTATAATATAGAACGAGAAGCGGTGGAACTAAATCCCGTAGCTCAAAATCCTGACCGGCAAATTTCAAATAAGATAAATTATAATTTGTTTTCCCCCCTACAAAAAAAGGGTATTTTATTACTTTTTTTGGGCGGTACGTCCCCCCCCCCCCCCCCCAGGCGGTTTAAAGCCCAGCCACACAAAACCGCCATTCAAAGTCATAAACGTTTTTATAAGTAAAAAGGTTGAAAAAAAAAATACTGATTGGGTTTTTCCAAACCAGGTAAAATATGCAACTTCTTTAAACGGAATAATGGAATAAAAAAAAATACCGAAGAAATTTACTAAATAACGGGTAGAAACAATAACATAGGGAAAAAAATAATTTTAAAAGCCCCTATATTAAATTTTTTTTACAGAAGTGGTTTTTAACAATGCAAACAGAAGACAACAAGCCCAATTGCACCTGAAAAGTATAGGGGGATAAATATTGGACAATTGTAACATGCAGTCATTCGTCCCCCCCCCCCCCCCCCCCCCCATGGTTTTTGTTGGATACCCTTAAATGCCAATCGGTCCCCCCCTTTCCCCTCGGGGTGGTAGTGGGTCCCGCGTTTGGTGGTATTAATATGGCGGAGCATTACACGCCCCAGCGAGGCCACGCGAAAGGAACCGCCCACCCAAACTTTAAGAGCCGTAAATATATAAAATTAAATATTGACAAATAAATTGATTATTTAAGTTTTATGCCCTTATTGCTTAGCAACCGCTTTTTTTTTTAAAAAAAAGAAAAATGTTAATTTGTAATCACTTATTTTTAAATTTATTTTAAATTTATAAGTTTTATCTTTGTAAAAAACGGGAATTTTTCCCCGGAGCGGAACGGCGCAGAGCCCGCATTCTGTCCGGCAGATCGAGTAACTACAATAAGCACTTGGAGGCCCCAGCCCCCCGCCCGCCCGCCCCGGGTTTGCCCGGTAACGATTAAAATATCCTAATTATTGCAATGCTAAAAATGTTAACACGGGTAATTTAATTAACATGGGCAATAAATTTCCCTGATATTTCGCCCCCCCTTTTTCCCAATGGGATTTGATAAGAAAAAAAGTCCCCCCCCCCCCTACAACGTAATTCGATTTTATAACCCTAAAAACGTATAATAAAACATATATTTTTCCCGCCTAACAAACTATTTTAAATTAAAAAATAATATAAATACAAAATCAATGGAAATTGCCAATTATTGTTAGTGGTAAAAACAAAGCAAAGGATAATTTATAATGGCCTAATACATATTTTATCTCAGACCGCCATTGTGGGGTATATTGAGAACTGCCTAGTACCTTTGAAAATCGGTAAAAACGCCGTAGCCCCCCCCTAGCCTAATGTTAGCTTAAATGGGAAACCGACCAAGAATTTTTAGAAGAAAACGTTTTTCCACTTTCCGAAACGAAGAATAAAAAATTAAAAATAAACGGTAGACCCGAAACCGTTTTCCGTTTTTGGTTCTTTCCCCGGTGGTAGAATGGTTAGTATAAGAACGATTAGGCGGGGTAAGAAACTAAATCCCCCGTAGCTTCCAAAAATCCCTGACCCGGCAAAATTCCCAAATTTAAAGAGAAATTTATATTTTCCCCCCTACAAAAAAAAAGTTTTTTTATTATTTGACTTTTTTTGCCGTACGTCCAGCGGTTTAAGCCACTAAAAACGCCCATCCCCAAAGGCCCACCCCATTTTTTTTTAACCGATTTAGTGTAAGATAGGAAAAAATAACTGAGTGTTTCCCAACAGGTAAAATAACCCGAAACTTCCCTAAAGGGAAATAGTAAATAAAAAAAATTTCCCGAAAGATATAACTATAAACGGTAAGAAAAAAATAAAATAGGGGAAAAAAAAAATATTTTTTTATAGGCTATAATTAAATTTTTTTTTTCTTCAGAGTGGTTTAAAAATGCCAAAAAAAGGAAAAAAACAATACCAGTGGGCACCTGAAGTATAAGGTGGTAATATTTTGACAATTTACCATGCCTGGTCCCCCCCAAATCGTCCCCAATGGTTTTTTGTGGATAAAAAACTTAGATGCCATCCCGGTTTTTCCTCCTTCCCCGGGGGTGGACAAAGTGGTCCCCGCCGGTTGGGTATGTATATATGGGCGAGCAATTACACGCAGCCGAGCCCACGCCACCCGAGAAAACGCCAACCAACTTTAGATGCGTAAAAAATATAAAATTAAAATATGACCAAATTATTTGATTAAATAGTTATGCCACTTATTTGCTTAGCAAACGCTTTTTAAAAAAGAAAATGGTATTGTATCCACTTTTTAAAAATTTTATTTGTTAATTTATACGTTGTATTCCTTGTAAAAAACGGTGATTTTCGAGCCGAACGGCCCAGAGGCGCCTTCCCCAGTCCGGCCCAGATACCCGAGTTAACTACAAATAGCTGGAGGGGCCACCCGCCAGCGACCCCCCGGTTTTTCGTTTAAACGAATTTAAAAAGTAACTAATATTGCATGGCTTAAAAGTGTACACCGTATTTTTCAATTAACAAAAAATGCAAAAATAATTCCTGATATTCTTTTCCAAATGATTTGAAAATAAGATAGTCCCTTAACAACGTAAATCGATTTTTATAAAAACCTAAAACGTCAAAATAATAAAAACCATATATTTTACCCCTAAAAAAAAATATTTAAATAAAAGTATTAAAAAATACAAATAAGTGGAAATTCCCCAATTTATTGTAGTTTAACAAGCAAAGATAATTTTATAGGCCCTAAAAACATAATTCTAGAGCCCGCATGTGTAATATGAGAACTGCCTTTTAGTAACCTTGAAAAAATTCCGTTAAAAACTCCTGTAGCCCATAGCCCCCCTATGTAAGCTTAAAGGAAAACATTCCCCCAGAATTTTATTAGACGTTTTTCCCCCAACTTTCCCCCGAAACGAAAGAAAAATAAATTTAAAAAAATAACGTGTAGACGAAAACGTTTTTTTTTCCCGTTTGGTTCCCGTGTAGAATGGGTTTAGTAAATAAGGGAACGAAAAAGGCGGGTGAATACCTAAATCCCGTAGCTCAAAAATCTGACGGCAAAAATTCAAAGAAAGAAATTTTATATTTTTTCCTAACAAAAAAGGTATAAAATACTTTTTTTTGCCGTAAACGTCCCCTCCCCCCCCAAACGGTTTTAAGCCCACAAAAAACCCCCGCCATCAAAGTCATAACCGTTATAGTAAAGTTTTGAGAAAAAATACTGAAGGTTTTCCGAACAGGTAAAATATGCCAACCAATTGTTTAAAAGGGAAAATAACGAAAAAATAACAAAAACTTCCCGAGATTTTACTCATAACGGTGAAAGAAATAAAAATAGGGGGAAAAAAATATTTTTATAGGCTTATACTTTAATTTTTCAGGAGTGTTAAAAATGCCCAAAAAGAAGAAAACCAAACAAAGCACCTGAAATTTTTAGACGTTTGTTGACATGTACATGCTGTCAATCGTCATGGTTTGTGAACTTAGATGCCTCGGTCCTTCCCGGGTGGAGTGGTTCGCGTTGGTGTATATATGGCGAGCATTACACGCAGCGTATAATTTATTCTTTAAAAACGGGATTTTGAGCGACGGGAGACCTCGTCGGAATCGAGTAACTACAATAGCTGGGGGCCCCCCCGGGGCACCCTTCGCCCGTTCTAACGATTAGAAATAACAAATTGCATTAAAATGACCGTAAATTTAAAAAAAATGCAATAATTCCCGATATTTTTTCCCAAAGATTAAAAAGATAGTCTACAAATTAATCGATTTATAACCTAAAACGTATAATAAAACATATTTTTACCCCTTTTTAAAATTTTTAAATTTAAAATAACGGTAAAGACAAACCGTTCCGGTTTTGTTTTCCCCGTGTAGAAGTTTTTAGGTAAAGAGAAAAACCGAAATAGCGGGTGAAACCTAAATCCCGTTTAGCCCTCAAATCTTTGACGGCAAAACATTTTTCCCCCCCAAATAAGAGAATTATATATTTCTTTACAAAAAAGGTTTAATTAAACTGTTTTGCCGTAACGTTCCCCTCCCCCACGGTTTAAGCCCACCAAACGCCAAACGTGCCATCAAGGTTCCAATAACGTTAGCGTGGAAGTGTTTGGTGGTAAAAAAAATAACTTGAGGTGTTTCTCCCCAAACAGGGATAAAATATTTAAATGCCAAAACCAACCTTCCTAAAAGGGAATAATAAGATAAAACAAAATTCCGAAGATTTTACTAAAATAACGGTAGAAATAAATATAGGGGGGAAAAAATATTTTTATATAAGGCCTAATATTTTAATTTTTTTCAGAGTGGGGTTTTAAAAATGCCAAAGATAGAAAGAAACAAAACCATTGCAACCCTGAAGTAAATAGGGTATAAATTGGAACAATAGTACATGCTGGTTCCACCCCCCCAAACGTCCCCACATGGGTTTTTGGGGTGATACTTAAGAATTGCATCCGGGTTTCCCCCCCTTTTCCCCCCGGGGGTGGGAGTGGGTTTCCCCCCCGTGCCCCCGTTTGGTGGTTATAATATGGCGAGCATTTACCCCGCGCCACGCAGCGAGCCAACGGCGGTCCGAGAAACCGGCCAACATAGTTAGAGCGTAAATAGATAATTCAATATGATAACAAAAATTTGAAGTATAATAGTTTTAGCAACTATTGCTTTTCAGCATAACGCCACTTTTTAAAAAAAAAAGAAAAGCATGTAATTTTGTTATCACTTTTTAAATTTTTATTTTTAATTAATAAAGTTTTATTCCTTTTGTAAAAAAACCGGGATTTCCCCCGAGCGGACGCCAGAAAAAAGCCGCCTGTCCCCCTTTGTCGGCAGATCGAGTAACTACAAATAAGCTGGGATGCCCCCAGCCGCAGCGCCCCGGTTGTCCGTAAACGATTAAAGTAAAACTTAATATTGGCCTTCCTAAATAGTTGTAACACGTATTATAATTTTTCACATGCAATAATTCTGAATATACCTTTTTCCAATGGATTGATCAGAATTATCCTACAAACGTAAAAAAATTCGATTTTAAATAACCTAAAAACGTAATAAGTAACCACTAATATTTTATAAAACCCCTAAAAAAATATTTAAATTAAAATATTATAAATAACAAATAAATGGAAATTTCCAATTATTGTGTAGTGGGTAACAAGCAAAGATAATTTATAGCCCCTAAACTTTATTCACCCCGCATGTTGTAATTGAAAAGAAAACTGCTAGTATACCTTTTAAAATTCCGGGTAAAACCGCCCGTAAAGCCCCTAAAGGCCTATGTAGCTAAAGGGAAACAAGTCCCCCCAGAACATTATAGATAAGACGTTTTTTCCAACCATCCAGAAACGAAGAATAAAAATTAAAAAATAACGGTAGACGAAAAACGTTTCCCTTTGGTGTTTCCGTGGTAGAATGTTATTAGTAAAAGCAAACGATAGCGGGTGAAACCTCAAAATTCACCCCCGTTAGGCTTCCCAAAATCTGACGGCCAAATATTCCAAATAAGGAGAAATTTATAATTTTTCTACAAAAAAAAGAGTTTTAATTACTTTTTGCCCCGTAACGTCCTTCCCCCCCAGCGGTTTTTAAGCCAACCCAAAAAACGGCCCTCCCAAAGGTCCATAACGTTTAGTAAAAAAAGTTTTTGGTAAAATAATTAACTGAGGTTTTCCAATCAGGGTAAAAAATATGTGCAACTTCTTTAAGGAATTAAGAATAATAAAAAAAAAATTCCGAGCATTTAACTAATCACCGGTAAAGAAAATAAAAATAGGGAAAAAAAAATATTTTTTTATAGGCCTTATATTAATTTTGTTCCAGGAGTGGATTTTAAAAATGCCAAAAAAGAAAGAAACAAAACAATGCCACCTGAAGTATAGTGTGTAACAATAATTTTTGACATTTACATGTCTTGACCAAATCGTCCATCGGTTGGTTGGTGGAATTTACTTAGATGCATCGGACCCCCACCACCCCCTTCCCTGGAGGAAGTTGGGTTTCCGGCGTTGGTGGTGATATTATATAGGCGAGCAATTACTAACGCAAGACCGAGCCCACCCGCCTGAAACCCCGCCAACTTTATTAGAGCGTAATATATAATTTTTAAATATGACAAAATAATATTTGAATTATTATCTATGCACTATTGCTTAGCAACGCTTTTTAAAAAAGGGAAAAATTTAAATTTTATCACTTTTAAATTTATTTATTTATAAGTTTATTCTTGTAAAAACGGGATTTCGAGCGACGGCAGAGCGCTCTGTCGGCAGATCGAGTAACTAAAAATAGCTGGAGGCCAGCCGCAGCGCCCCCGGTTCGTAACGATTAAAGTAACTAATATTGCATGCTAAAAGTGTACACGTATTTAATTAAATGCAATAATTCTGATATTTTTTTCCAATGATTGATAAGAAGTCTACAACGTAATCGATTTATAACCTAAAAAAGATAATAAACATATTTTTACCCCTAAAAAATATTTAAATTAAAATATAAAATACCAAAAAAAGGGGAAAATTTCCCAAATTAATTTTATGTAAAAAAGCAAAGAAAATTTATAGGCCTAAACATTATTTAGCCGCTGTGTAATTGAACTGCTAGTACCTTGAAAATCGGGAAACCGTACCAACCTAGTACTAAAGGAAACGTCAAATTTTAAAACGTTTTTCACTTCCGAAAAGAAGAAAAAAAATTAAAAATAACGGTAGACGAAACGTTCCGTTTGTTCCTGTAGAATGTTAGTATAAAACGATAGCGGGTGAACTAAATCCCGAGTAAATCTGACGGCAAATTAAATAAAAGAATTTATTTTTTCTACAAAAAAGGTTTAAATTTTTTTTTTGCCGTACGTCCAGCGGTTAAGCCACAAAACGCCATCAAAGCATAACGTTAGAAAGTTGGGAAAAAAACTGAGGTTTCCAACAGGTAAAAAATCAACTTTTAAGAATAAGAATAAAAAAAATTCCCAGATTTACATAACGGTAGAAATAAAAAAAAAGGGGAAAAAAAATTTTTTTAGGGTATATTTAATTTTTCGAGTGTTAAAAAACAAAAAGAAAACAACATTAAACCCGAAGTATAGGTATATTGCATGTACATCTGTCAATCGTCATGGTTTGTGATACTTAGAGCATCGGTCCTTTCCCGGGGGGGAGTGGGGCCGTTTTGGGGTATATATGGCGAGCATTACACGCCGCGAGCCACCGAGAACGCAACTTTAGAGCGTAATATATAATTAAATATGACAAATAAATTTATTAAAAAGTTTGCCTATTGCTTACAACGCTTTTTAAAAAAGAAAATGAATTTTATCACTTTTAAATTTATTTTATTTATAAGTTTAAATTCTGTAAAAAAGGGGTTTCGAGCGACGGGAGAGCGCTCTGTCGGCAGATCGAGTAACTACAATAGCTGGAGGCCCCCGCAGCGCCCGGTTTGTAAAAAGATTTTAAAAAAACTAATTTGCATGCTAAAAGTGTAACCGTTTTTTTTAAATTTCAATAATTCTGATATTCTTTTCCAAGATTTATAAGATATCTACAACGTAATCGATTTATTTAAACCCAAAACGTTAATAAACATATATTTTACCCTAAAAAAATATTTAAATTAAAATAAAAAAAATACAAATAAAAGGAAATTCCAATTATTTTAGTGTAACAAGCAAAGATAATTTTTTGGGCCCAAACATTATTCAGCCCCATGTTAATTTAGAATGCTAGTACCTTAAAATCGGGGAAAGCGTAGCCTACCTATGTAGCAAAAAAAACATCAGAATTTTTAGACGTTTTTTCCCCTTCCGAAAGAAGAATAAAATTAAAAAAAACGGGAGAAAAAAACGTTTTTCCCTTTGTTCCGTGTAAATGTTATAAAAAAACGATAGCGGGTGAACTAAATCCCTAGCTCAAAACTGACGGCAAATTTAAATAAGAGAAAATATTTTCTAAAAAAGGTTTAATTTCTTTTTTCCGTACGTCCGCGGGTTTAAGCCACAAAACGCCATCAAAATCAAACGTTAGTAAAAATTGGAAAAAAAACTGAGGTTTCCAAAAGGGAAAAACAACTTCTTTTGGAATAAGAATAAAAAAAATTCCGAGATTTACTTAACGGTAAAATAAAATAGGGGAAAAAAATTTTTTTAGGCTATATTAATTTTTTTGAGTGTTAAAAATGCAAAAAAAAGAACAAAAATTGCACTGAAGTATAGGGGATATTGACATGACAGCTGTAACGCATGGTTTGTGATACTTTTTATGCATCGGCCTTCCCGGGGTGGAGGGTCGCGTTGGTGTATATAGGCGAGCATTACACGCAGCGAGCCACGCGAGAACCGCCAACTTTAGAGCGTATATATAATTAAATAGACAAATAATTGATTAATAGTTATGCACATTGTTACAACGCTTTTTAAAAAAGAAAATGAATTGTATCACTTTTTAAATTTATTTTTTTTATAAGTTTTTTCTTGTAAAAAAAGGATTTCGAGCGACGGCAGAGCGCTCGTCGGCAGATCGAGTAACTACAAAAGCTGGAGCCGCCGCGCGCCCGGTTCGTAAAAGATTAAAGTAAAATATTGCATGCTAAAAATGTACACGTATTTAATTAAATGCAATAATTCTGATATTCTTTTCCAATATTGATAAAATAGCTACACGTAATCGATTTTAACCTAAAACTTAATAAACAAAAATTAAACCCCCAAAAAAAATTTTAAAATTAAAATTATAAATACAAATAAATGGAAATTCCAATTATTGTAATGTAACAAGCAAAGATAATTTAAGGCCTAAACATTTTTTTCACCGCATTGAAAAAAGAAACGCTAGTACCTTGAAAATCGGGAAACGCGTAGCCTACCTATGTGCAAAAAAAACAGTCAGAATTTTAGACGTTTTCCACTCCGAACGAAAATAAAATTAAAATAACGGTAGACGAAAAAGTTCCCTTTGTTTCCTGTAGAAAAGTTAGTATAAAACGATAGCGGGGTGAATAAAAACCCGAGCTCAAATCTGACGGCAAAATTTAAATAAGAGAATTATATTTTCTACAAAAAAGGTTTAATTACTTTTGGCCGTACGCCAGCGGTTAAAGCCAAAAACGCCATCAAAGTCTAACGTTAGTAAAGTTGGAAAAAAACTGAGGGTTTCCCCAAAAGGTAAAAAATCAAATTCTTAAGGAATAAAAAAAAAAAAAATTTTGGAAATTTTCTATAACGGTAGAAATAAAATGGGGAAAAAAAAATTTTTTTTAAAAGGCTAATTAATTTTTTTAAATGTTTAAAAAAGCAAAAAGAAAAAAACATTTCCCTGAAGTATAGGTATATTGACATGTACATGCTGTAACGTCAGGTTTGTGATACTTAGATGCTCCCGGGCCTTCCCGGGGTGGAGTGGTCCGTTGGGGTATATAAAGGCGAGCATTACACGCGCGACCACGCGAGAAACCCCCCCCCCAAATTTAGAGCGAATATATAATTAAATAGACAAATAATTTTATTTAGTTTTCACTATTGCTTAGCAACGTTTTTTTAAAAAAAAAAAGTAATTGAAAACTTTTAAATTTATTTTATTTATAAGTTTATTCTTGTAAAAAAAAAGGGGTTTTCGAGCACGGCAGAGCGCTCTGTCGGGAGATCGAGTAACTACAATAGCGGAGGGCCCCCGCAGCCGCCCCGGGGTTTGAACGATTTAAAATAAATAATATTTCTCAAAAGTGTCACTATTTAATTTAAAGCAATAAATTTTGATATTCTTTTTTTCCAAAGATTGATAAATACTACAACCGTAATCGATTTAAAACAAAACGTATAATAAACATATATTTTTAAACCCCCAAAAAAAATTTAAATTAAAAAAATAAAAACAAAAAATGGAAATTCCAATTTTTGTAGTGTAAACAAACAAAAAAATTTATAGGCCTAAACATTATTCAGCCGCATGTGAATTGAGAACGCTAGTACCGAAAATCGGTAAACGCGTAGCCAGCCTATGTATAAAGGGAAAAAGTCAGAATTTTAGACGTTTTCCACTTCCGAACGAAGAATAAAATTAAAAATAACGGTAGACGAAACGTTCCGTTTGTTCCGTGCAGAATGTTAGTATAAGAACGATAGCGGTGAACTAAATCCCCTACTCAAATTGACGGCAAAATTTCAAATAAGAGAATTATATTTTCTACAAAAAAGGTTTAATTCTTTTTGCCGACGTCCAGGTTAAACCACAAACGCCATCAAAAATCATAACGTTAGTAAAATTGGAAAAATACGGGTTTCCACAGGTAAAATATGAACTTCTTAAAAATAAGAAAAAAAAAATTCCGAATTTACAAAGGGAGAAATAAAATAGGGAAAAAATATTTTTATAGGCTATATTTAATTTTTCGAGTGTTTAAAAAAGCAAAAAGAAGAAAAAAATTGCACCTGAATAAAAGGGTATATTGACATTTCGCTGTCAATCGTCAGGTTGTGAACTTAATGCATCTCCTTCCCGGGGGGGAGTGGTCGGTTGGTGTATATAGGCGACTTACACCAGCGAGCCCGCGGAACCCCAACTTTTTGAGCGTAAAATATAATTTAAATAGACAAAAAATTGATTAATATTAGCACTATTGCTTAGCAACGCTTTTTTTAAAAAAAAAAAATGTAATTGTTATCACTTTTTAAATTTATTTTTTTAAAGTTTATTCTTGAAAAACGGGGTTTCGAGCGACGGCAAGCGCCTGTCGCAGATCGAGTAACTACAATAGCTGGAGGCCACCGCACGCCCGGGGTTCGTAAAAGATTAAAGTAACTAATATTGCATGCTAAAAGTGACACGTTTTAATTAAATGCAATAATTCTGATATTCTTTTCCCAAAATTGATAAATACTACAACTAATCGATTTATAACCTAAAACGATAAAAAACAATATTTTTAACCCAAAAAAAATTTTAAAAAAAAAAAAAATTTCAAAAATGGAAAAATTTTTTGGTTTTAAAAAAAAAAAATTTCCTTTAAAAATTTTTTTAAAAATTTTTTTAAAAAAATTTAAAAACGTAACGTTTCTAAAAAGTATAAAAAAATAAAAAAAATTTTTAAAAAATTTTAAAAAAAAAAAAAAAATTTTATTCCGAAATTTTTTTGTAAAATTTTTTTTCCCCTTTTTAAATTTTAAAAAAAAGAATTTTTTTTAAAAAAAAAATTAATTTTTTCCCTTTATTAAAAAAAAAATAAAATAAAATAAAAAAAACCCTTTTTTAAAAAGGAAAAAAAAAAATAAGGGGGGGAAAAAATTGAGAATTTTTTTTAAAAAAATTAAAAAAAATATTTTTTGGTAAATTTTTTTTTTAAGAAAACCCCAAAAAAAAAAAAAAATTGAAAAGGGGGGAAATTTTTTTGGGAAAATGGTTTTTAAAAGGGAAAAAAATCCGGTTTCCCTTTTTTTTTAAAAAAAAAAAAATTTTCCCCCAGGGAAAAAGCAAAAAAAAAATTTAAAAAGATTTAAAATTTAATTGCAATTTTTAAAAAAAATGAAAAATTTTTTATTTTTTTTATAATTGAAAACCCGGGGGAAAAAAAAGGTTTTTAAATCAAAAAAAAAGGGACATTTTAAAATTTAAAAAAAAATTTCATGAATTTTTTTTTTTTAATTATAAAAATTTCTTTTTAAAAGGGGTTTGAGAAACAACTTTTCCAAAAAGGGAAAAAAAAATTTTAACCCCAAAAAATTTTAAAAATAAAAAATAAAATAAAGAAAATTCAATTTTAAAAAAAAGAAATTAATTTTTTTTTAATTTTTTAAAATTTACCCCTTTTTAAACAAAAGGGAAAACCCCTTTTACAAAAAAAATAAAAATAAAACCCCCCGGGGAAAAATTGGGGAAAAAAATTTTTAAAGGTTTAAAATTAATTTTTCATAAATTGAATTCCCCTTTAAATGAAAGGAAACAAAAAAAAATAAAAAAAAAATTTTTAAAAAAATAAAAAAAAACAAAAAAAGGGTTTTTATTTAGTTGAAAAAAATTTTTAAAAAATTGGGAAAATTTAAGGGAAAAAAAAAAATTAATTACAAAAGGGAAATTTTGGAAAAAAACAAAAATTTTTTGGAAAAAAAAAAAAAGGAAAAAAACTGGGGTTTGGTAAAATTTGATTTTAAAATAGGGTTTAAAAATTTTTTAAAAGGGGGGTTTGGGGGGGAAAATTTTTTAAAATTATTTTTTCGGTTGGGGGAAGAAAAACGCCATAAAAAAAGGGGAATAAAAAAATAAAAAATTTTTTTGGGTTAATTTTGCTTTTTAAAAAAAAAACGGGAATTTTATTAAATTTAAAAAAAAAAAATTTTGATTTTTTAATTTTTAAAAAAAAAAAAAATTTGCACCCGGGTTGGGAAGTTAAAAAAATGTATTGTAAAATTAAATTTTTTTAAAAAAAATTTTGTTTTTTCAGAGGGGGAAAGGCCAACAAAAAAAAAAAAAAAAAAAAGTTAAAAATTTTTAAAAAAAAATTATAAAAAAAAAAGGGAAATTAATTATACCAAAAATTTAATTTTTTAATTATTTTAAAAAAAAAGGAACAAAAAATTTAAAAAAACCCCCTTTTTTTTTAAAAAAAATTTTTTTTAAAAAAACCCAAAAAAAAAATTAAATAAAAAAAAATAAATTTTTTTAAAAATTTTTTAAAAAATTAAACGTTTTAAAATAAACGGGCCAAAATTTTTTAAAAAAAAAAATTTTTATTTTTCCAAAAAATAAAAAAAAAAGGGGAAAAAAATTTTTAAAAATTTTTTGCCCAAAGGTTTTAAAACAAATCAAAGGGGGAAAAAAAAAAAAAAAATTTTTAAAAAGGTTTATTTTTGGGGGAAAAAAATTTTTAAAAAATTGTTTTTGGGGAAAAAAAGGCCCCGGGAAAAAAAGAATTTTTAAGGAAAAAAAGGTTTTTTTTTTTTTAAAAAATTTTTTTTTTTAGGTTTTTTTTTAAAAAAATTTAAAATAAACGAAAAAGGGGAAAATTTAGGGTTAAATTAAAAAATTTCAAATTTTAAAATTTTTTTAATTTCCCTTTTTGGGGGGTTTTTTAAAAAAAATTTTTTTTTAAAAAACGGGAAAAATTTTAAGAAAAAAAGGAATATATTAATTTTGAAACCCGTTTTTTTAAAAAAATTAAATCATTTTTTTTATTTTTCTGAAAAGGGAACCCCAGTTGGAACTAAATAAAAAAAAGAAAAAAAATTTTTTAAAAAAAAAAAATTTAAAAAAAAATGTAAATTTTAAAATTTAATTTTTTTTAAAAAAATTTTTTGGAAAAAATTTTCCCGAACGTTTAAAAGATTTAAAAATTTCAAAAAAAAATTTTTTTAAAAAAAAAAAAATTCAATTTTTGTTTTAAAGAAAAATAAAAAAAATTTTTAAAATTGTTTTTGGGGGTTTTTAAAAACGTAAATTTAAAAATTTTTCCCCCAAAAAAAAAAAATTTTGGTTTAAATTTAAAAAAATTTTAATTTTTTTAAAAAAACAAATTTTTGGTTTTAAAAATTTAAAATTTTAAAATACGGGGGGAACCCTTTTTAAAAGAAAAATTAAAAAAAAAATAAAAAAAAAAATTTTTTTTAAAAAAATTTTTTAAAAAAAAAACCCCGGGAAATTTTTTTTAAAAAAATGGGTTTAACAAATTAAACCAAAAAAAAAATAAAAAATTTTTTCTAAAAAGGGGTTTTTTTTAAAAATTTTTTTTAAAAGGGAAAAAACCCCAAAATTTAAGAAAAAAAAAAATACAAATTTAAAAAAATGACTTTTTTAAGGTTTTTAAAAAAAAAAAAAAATTTTTTTTCCCTTTATTTTTTTTTTTTTGAAAAATTTTTTTGGGAAAAAAACGCCTTTAATAAAAATTAAATTGGGCCAAAAGGTTAATTTTTAAAGCCCCCCCCCGGGGAAAGTTTTAAAAATATTTAATTTTTTTTTTTGACCCCAAAGCCCTTTAAAAATAATAAATCAAAATTTTTTTTTAAATTAATTTTAAAAAAAAATTAAAAAACCCTTTTAAAATTTTAAAAATTTTTTAAAAAAATTTAAAAAAAAAGCTCGAATTCCTAAAAAAAAAGCCCCAAAAATTTTAAAAAAAAATTTTTTAAAAAAAAATTATTCAAAAAATTAAATTAATTAATAGAAAAACCTTTTTTTTAGTTTTAAAAACAAACCGGGGAAAAACCTACAAAATTTTAAACCCAAAAAAAAAAATTTATTTAAAAAAAAATTTTTTCATTTTAAGTTTAAAAAAAAAAAAAAGGGGGAAAATTTTGGGTTTGTAAATTGGAAAAAAGAAAATAAAACTCAGGAAAAAAAAAAAATTAATTTTTTCAAAAAAAAATTTAAAAAATTTTTAAAAAACCCTTTTTTAAAAAAAAAATAAATTTTGAAAATGGAAAAAAGGGGTTTAAAGGCAAAAAAAGGGAAAAATTTAAAAAAATTTAAATTCTTTGGGGGAAAAAAAAATAGGGAAAAATTTATAAGGAGTAAAAAAAATTAAAATTTAAAAAGAAAAAAATTTTAAAAAGATATTTTAATTTTTAAAAGGAAAAAAAATGGAAAAATTTTTTTTTTTTTTTTTTTAAACAAAACCCGGGGAAAAAGGGCCCGAAAGGAAACACAGCCGCAAAAGGGGGGTTTTAAAAAAAAAAAATTTTTGGGGAAATTTTTTTTTTAAAAAAAAGAAAACCCAAATTTTTTTTTTTTTAAAAAAAAAGGGTTTTAAAAAGAAGTTTGAATTTTAAAAAAAAAAAAATTTTATTTTAAATTTAAAAAAAATTTATTTTAAAAATTAAAAATTTTGAAAAAGCAAAATTTTTGGGCTCAATAAAATTTTTCCCAAAATTTTTTCCCAAAAATAAAAAAATAAAAATAACTTTTTAAAAAAAAATCAAAAATTTAAATTTTTCCCTTTTGAAAAAAAAAAATTTTTCCAAATTTTTTTTTTAAAAAATTAAAATAAAATTTAAAACTAAAATTAGGATTTAAAAAGGGGAAATAATTTTAAAAATTTTTAAACTTTTAAAAAAACGGTTTCCCAAAAAAGGGGCCCCTTTTAAAAAAAAAAACGGGGAATTTAAAGGTTCAAAATTAAAAATAAAATTAAAAAAAAATAATTTCTTTTTTTTAAAAAAATTTTTGGGATAAAAAGGGAAAAACCCAAAAAAAAAAAAGGAAAATTTTTTAAAAAAAAAGGAAAAACTTGGTGGGTTAAAAAACCCCCCAAAAAAAAAGAAAATTTTTTAAAAAATTTTTTCCCCGGAAAAAAAAAAAAAAAAAATTTAAAATTAAAAAAATAAAAATTTTAAAAATTTTTTCTTTAAAAATTTTTTTTTTGAAAAAAAAAAATTTTAAATTTAAAATTAAAGGGGCAGAAAACCGAATTTAAGGTTTTTAATTAAAAAAATTTTTCCCGGGGGGCCTTGTAAAAATTTTAAAAAAAAGAAAAGGAATTTTAAATAAAATTATTTATTTTTTAAAAAAAATTAAAAAAAGCCAAACTTTTTAAAAAAAGAAAAACCCAAAAATTTTAAAAATTTTAAAAAATTTTTAAAAAAAATTTTAAATTAAAATTTTTGAAAGAAAAAAGCTAAACCCGGCCCCTTTTTAAAAATTAAAAAACTTTTTACTAAAAATTTTAAAAATAAAATTACAAAATAAATTTAAAAATTTTAAAATTTTTAAGAAAAAAAAAAAAAAAATAAATAAAAATTTTTTTTTAAATAAAAATAAAAAATGGGAAACCCTTTTTTAAAAAAAACCAAAAAAAAAAGTTTAAAATTTTTCCCCAAAAATTTTAAAATTAATTTTGCGACGTTTTTTTAAAAAAAAAGGTTTTGGGAAAAAAAAAATTTGAGGGTTTCCCCTAAAAAAATTTTTAAAAAAAAAAAAAAAAAAATTTTAAATTTTTCCTTAGAAAAAAATTTAAAAAAAAATAAAGGGTAATTAAAAATTTAAAATTTACCAAAAAAAAAAAATAATTTTAAAAAAATTTTAAAATTTAATCGGTTTTAAAAAAAAAAAAAAAAGTTTTTTAAAAAAAGGAAAAAAAAACAAAAAAAAAAAGAAAATTTTTTAAAAAAAATAAAAAAAAATAAAATTTGGAAATATTTTAAAAATAAAAAAAATTTTTTAAAAAAAAAATAAAATTTAAATAAAAAAAAAAATTTATCGTTTGGGGGGTTTTCAGGCCCCGTTTTTGGTTTAAAAAAATGGGGGTTTTCCCGGGGGGGCGGAAGCGGAAAAAAGGGAAAAAAAAAATTTTAAAATAATTATTTTAATTTTAAAATTTAAAATTTTTTTAAAAAAAAGTTTTAAAAAAAAATTTTTTTAATTTTTTTAATTTTTTTTTAAATAAAAAAAAAGGGAAACCCGGGGGAACCCAAAACCCTTTTAAAGGGCCCTTTCCTTTTCCCGCAGGTTTTAATTTTAATAAAGGAAAAAGGTACCTATTTTAAAAATAAAAATTTTTAATTTTCTTTAAAAAAAAAAAATCAAAAAATAAAATTTTAAAAAAAATTTTTTTAAAAAAATAAAAAAATAAAAAAAATTAAAAAAAAAATTTTAAAATTTTAAAAAAGAAATTATTTTAAAAAAAAAAAACCCTTTTTGGCCGGTAAAAAAAACGGGAAAAAGAACCCTTTAAAAGGGGAAAATAAAAATTTAAGGTAAAAAAAAGGTTTTAAAAAAAAAGAAAAGGTAAAAAAAATGGGAAAAATTTTTGGGGAAAAAATTTTGGTTAAAAAAAAAAAAAAAAAAATTTTTTCAAAAAAGGGGAAACTTTTGTTCTCCCGGGGGGGAAAAAAATCGGGTTTCCCGGAAATTGGGAAAAAAAAGTTAAAAAAAAGGGAAAAGGAAAAAATAAAAAAAAAATTTTTAAAGGTTAAATTTTATAAGGGAAAAAAAAAAAAAAAAATTTTTGTAAAATAAAAAAAAATTTTTTTTTGGGGTTTTTTTAAGGGATTTCCCGGGGTCTTGGGGGGGCTTCCCGGGGGGGCCCCCCGAGGGGTTTTTTTTTAAAAAAAAAAAAAAAAAAATTTTTAAAAATTTTTTAATATTTTAAATTTTTAAAAAGAAAAAAAATTTTTTAAATTTTTTTAAAAAAAAAGTATTTTTAAAAAATTTTTTTAAAAAATTTTAAAAAATTTCAAAAGGGGCCCCCGGGGGGGGCCAAAAAAAAACCAAAAAGGGGCCCCTTTTAAAAATTAAATTTTTTAAAATGAAATTTTTTTTTTAATTTTTTAAACTCAATTTTTGGTTTTAAAATAAAGAAAAAAAAAAAATTTTTTTAAAAAAAAAAAAAAATTTTTTTTTAAATTTAAAAAAAAAGGGAAAAAAAAGGGGAACAAAATTTTAAAATATTAAAAAAAAGGGAAATTTCAAAAATTTTAAAACCCCCGCCATAAACCCAAAAAACCAAAAAGCTTTCCCTTAAAAGGGAAAAAAAAAAAAAGGTAAAAAAACTTTGTTTTTTTTAAAAAAAAAAGTTTTTTGAAATAAAGGGGGAATAAATTGGGAAAAAAATAATAGGAAAAATTTTCAAAAAAGGGTTTTTTTCGGACCCCCAAAAAAAAAAAGCCCTAAATCTAACGTTGTAAATTAAAAAAACGGGTTTTCCCCGGGGAAATTTAACTTTTGGAAAAAAAAAAATTTAAACTTAAAAAAATAAAAGGGGGAAAAAAAATTTTTTTAATATAAATTTTTAATTTTTTAAAAAGCCAAAAAAACAAACCCCTTTTAAAAAAAGGGGAATAAAAATTTTTAAATTATTTTTTTACTAAACGGTTTTCCCCGGGGGGGGGGGGTTTTGGGAAAGGGACTTTAAAGGGGGCCAGCGGGGCCCTTTTTTTTAAAAGAAAAAATATTTAAAATTTCTTTTTAAAACCTTTTTTAAAAAAAAAATGTAATTTACATTTTTTTATTTTAAATTTTAATTTTTTTTAAAAAAAAATTTAAAACCCTTTAAAAATAAAAAGGACCCCCCTTTTTTGGGGAAAAAAAAAAATTAAAAGGTTAAAATTAAATTAAAGCAATAAATTTGGGAATTTTTTTCCAAATTGTAAAAAACCAACTAAATTTTTTTTAAA
Source organism: Homalodisca vitripennis (assembly GCF_021130785.1). NCBI lineage: Eukaryota > Metazoa > Arthropoda > Insecta > Hemiptera > Cicadellidae > Homalodisca > Homalodisca vitripennis. The sequence continues at coordinate 19,122 of NW_025779806.1, forward strand.
AAAAGTTAAAAATTTTTTTCCCCAAAAAAATTTTTTTAAAATAAAAAAAAATAAGAAATTCCTTTTTTTAAAAAAAAAATTTGGGGAAAAAATCCCGTTTAATTGAAATTTTAGTTTTTAAAAAAAAAGGGGTTTTTTTTTTTGGAAAAAAAAAAAAACCCCCCCATCCAACAAAAAAAATTAAAAAAAACGGGCAAATTTTTTTTAAAATTTTGGGAAGAAAAGGGGGGGAAAAAATCCGAGAAAAAAGAGGAAAAAAAAAAAAAATTATATTTCTAAAAAAATTTAATTTTTTTTTGGGAAGCCCCAAAACCCCTAAAGTAAATTTTAAATTGGAAAAAAAAGGGTTTAAATAAAATTCCTTTTTTAAAAAAAAAAAAAAAGAGTTTTATAAGGGAAAAAAAAGGGAAAAAAAAGGAAAAATTTTAGGTTAAAAATTAAAAAAAAACAAAATTTAAATTAGGGTTTTTCAAATTTTTTAGGTTTTTTATTTGTCATTTTTTTGTTTTTTGTAAAAAGGGGTTAACCCCAAGCCCGGGCCCCTTTTAGGTAATAAAATTAAAACAAAAAAAAGTTTTTTTTGGGAAACCAAAAAAAAATTAATTTATATTTTAAAAAAATTTTTTATTTTAAATTTTTTTAAAAAAAATTTACCGGGGGAACCTTTTCCAAAAATATAAAAAATATAACCCAAAAATTTTAAATTAAAAAAACAAAATTTTAAAAGTTTTTCTTTTTTTAAAAAAATTTAAAAATTTTTAATTTAAAATTTCCCGTAACGTTTTAAAAAATAAATAAATTAAAAATTTTTAAAAAATTTTAATTAAAAAAAAAATTAAAAAAAGGAAACCCAATTTTTTGTCCAAAAAAATATTTTTTTAAAACAAAAGGATTTAAAGGAAGCCCAACTGAAAACGGAAACACCCCTTTTTATAAAAAAAAATTTTTAATTTTTTTCCCAACAAAATAAAAAAAAAAGGGGGAAAAAGTGTTTGGGTTTTTGTTTTAAAAGAAATGGGGAAAAAGAAAATTCCGGGGTTTTAAAAAAAATAAAAAAGGTTTAAATTTTTTGGGAAAATTTTTACCCGGGAAAAACAAAAAAGAAAAAAAAACGGAAAGGGAAAAATGAAATTTTAAAAAAAAGTTTTAAAAAAAGAAAAAATTTTTGGGGTTTATTTTTTTATAGGGAAAAATTTTTAAAAGGAAACCCCAAAAAATTTTAAAAAAAAATTATGAAAATTTTAATTTTTTTTTGCTTAGAGTTTTTTTGGGGTCCTTTTTTAAAATTTTTTGAGGGAAGGGGGCCCGGGGGGTTTTTTTGACTAATTAAAATATAGACCATTTGAAAGTTTTTAAAAAAATTTTTAAACCTTTTTTAAAAAAAAAATTTTTTTTTTTTTAAAATTTAAAAAAAATTTTTTTAAAAATTTAAAAAAAAAAAACCCCCAAAAAAAAATAAAAATATACAAAAAAATTTTTTTTTTTTTTAAAAAATTAAAAACCAATTTAAGTAAAAAATAAACATTTAAATTTTTAAAAAAAAACTAAAAAAGTAATTATTTTTAAAAAATAAATAAAAAATTTTTTTTAAAAAAAAAAAATTAAAAAAAAAAAATTTTTTTTTGAAATTTTTTTAAAACCAAAAATCCAAGGGGTAAAAAACCAATTAAAAAAATTTAAAACCAAACCCCAAAAAAAAAAAATTTTTGATTTTTTTTTAAAAAAAAATAAAAAAACGAAATTTTTTTTAAAATAAAAAAGGGAATTTTTAAAAATTTAAAAAAATTTGGGGGGGGGGGGGGGGGGGGGGGGGGGGGGGGGGGGGGGGGGGGGGGGGGGGGGGGGGGGGGGGGGGGGGGGGGGGGGGGGGGGGGGGGGGGGAGATTTACTATAACGGTAGAAATAAAATAGGGAAAAAATATTTTTATAGGCTATATTTAATTTTTCAGAGTGTTAAAAATGCAAAAAGAAGAACAAACATTGCACCTGAAGTATAGGGTATATTGACATGTACATGCTGTCAACGTCATGGTTTGTGATACTTAGATGCATCGGTCCTTCCCGGGGTGGAGTTGGTCGCGTTGGTGTATATATGGCGAGCATTACCGCAGCGAGCCACGCGAGAACCGCCAACTTTAGAGCGTAATATATAATTAAATATGACAAATAAATTGATTAATAGTTATGCACTATTGCTTAGCAACGCTTTTTAAAAAAGAAAAAAGGGAATTGTATCACTTTTTTAAATTTATTTTATTATAAGTTTATTCTTGTAAAAACGGGATTTCGAGCGACGGCAGAGCGCTCTGTCGGCAGATCGAGTAACTACAATAGCTGGAGGCCAGCCGCAGCGCCCGGTTTTGTAACGATTAAAGTAACTAATATTGCATGCTAAAAGTGTACACGTATTTAATTAAATGCAATAATTCTGATATTCTTTTCCAATGATTGATAAGATAGTCTACAACGTAATCGATTTATAACCTAAAACGTATAATAAACATATATTTTTTTACCCCTAAAAAAATATTTTAAATTAAAATATATAAATACAAATAAATGGAAATTCAATTATTGTAGTGTAACAAGCAAAGATAATTATAGCCTAACCCTTATTCAGCCGCATGTGTAATTGAGAACTGCTAGTACCTTTGAAAATCGGTAAACCCCGTAGCCTTTGCCAAAGTAGCTAAAGGAACAGTCCCGAAATTTAGACGTTTTCCACTTCCGAACGAGAATAAAATTAAAAAAAACGGTAGACGAAACGTTCCGTTTGTTCGTTAGAATGTTAGTAAGAGAACGATAGCGGGTGAACTAAATCCCGTAGCTCAAATCTGACGGCAAATTCAAATAAGAGAATTATAATTTTCTACAAAAAAGGGGTTTAATTACTTTTGCCGTTTCGTCCCGCGGTTAAGCCCCAAAACGCCATCAAAAATCATAACGTTTAGTAAAAGTTGGAAAAATAATGAGGTTTCCAACAGGTAAAATATGGGAAATTCTTAAAGGAATAAGAATAAAAAAAATTCCGAGATTTACTAAAACGGAGAAAAATAAAAAAGGGAAAAAATAAATTTTTATAGGCTATATTAATTTTCAGAGTGTTAAAAATGCAAAAGAAGAAACAAACATTGCACCTGAAGTATAGGGTATATTGACATGTACATGCTGTCAATCGTCATGGTTTTGTGATACTTAGATGCATCGGTCCTTCCCGGGGTGGAGTGGTGCGTTGGTGTTTTAATATATGGCGAGCATTAAAAACGCAAGCGAGCACGCGAGAACCGCCAACTTTAGAGCTAATATATAAATTAAATATGAACAAATAATTGATTAATAGTTATGCACTATTTCTTAGGGGAACGCTTTTTAAAAAAGAAATGTAATTGTTTTTACTTTTAAATTTATTTTATTTATAAGTTTATTTTGTAAAAACGGGATTTCGAGCGACGGCAGAGCGCTCTGTTCGGCAGATCGAGTAAACTAAATAGCTGGAGGCCAAACCGCAGCGCCCCGGTTCGTACCGATTAAAGTAACTAATATTGCATGCTAAAATGTGTACAGTTTTAATTAATATGCAATAATTTGATATTCTTTTCCAATGATTGATAAGATAGTCTACAAAGTAATCGATTTATAACCTAAAACGGTATAATAAACATAATATTTTACCCTAAAAAATATTTAAATTAAAAATATAAAATACAAATAAATGGGAAATTCAATTATTGTAGTGTAACAAGCAAAGATAATTTATAGGGGCCAAACATTATTTTACCGCATGTGTAATTGGAACTGGCTAGTACTTGAAAATTGGTAAACGCGTAGCCTAGCCTATGTAGCTAAAGAAACAGTCAGAATTTAGACGTTTTTCCACTTCCGAACGAAGAATAAAATTAAAAAAAAACGGTAGACGAAAACGTTCCGTTTGTTTCCGTGTAGAATGTTAGTATAAGAACGATAGCGGGTGAACTAAATCCCGTAGCTCAAATCTGACGGCAAATTCAAATAAGAGAATTATATTTTCTACAAAAAAAGGTTTAATTACTTTTTGCCGTACGTTCCCGCGGTTAAGCCACAAAACGCCATCAAAGTCATAAAGTTAGTAAAGTTGGAAAAATACTGAGGTTTCCAACAGGTAAAATATGCAACTTCTTAAGGAATAAGAATAAAAAAAATTTCCCCGGGTTTACTATAACGGTAGAAATAAAATAGGGAAAAAATATTTTATAGGCTATATTAATTTTTCAGAGTGTTAAAAATGCAAAAAGAAGAACAAACATTGCACCTGAAGTATAGGGTATATTGACATGTACATGCGGGCAATCGTCATGGTTTGTGATACTTAGATGCATCGGCCTTCCCGGGGTGGAGTGGTCGCGTTGGTGTAAAATAGGGGAGCATTACACGCAGCGAGCCACGCGAGAAAACCCCCAAATTTAGAGCGTAAAAATATAATTAAATATGACAAATAAATTTATTAATAGTTTATGCACTATTGCTTAGCAACGCTTTTTAAAAAAGAAAATGTAATTGTATCACTTTTAAATTTATTTTATTTATAAGTTTATTCTTGTAAAACGGGATTTCGAGCGACGGCAGAAGGGGCTCTGTCGGCAGATCGAGTAACACAATAGCTGGAGGCCAGCCGCAGCGCCCGGTTCGTAACGATTAAAGTAAAATAATATTGCATGCTAAATGTGTACACGTATTTAATTAATATGCAATAATTTTGATATTCTTTTCCAATGATTGATAAGAAGTCTAAAAAACGTAATCGATTTATAACCTAAAACGTATAATAAACATATATTTTACCCCTAAAAAATATTTTAAAATTAAAATATATAAATACAAATAAATGGAAAATTCCAATTTATTGTAGTGTAACAAGCAAAGATAATTTATAGGCCTAAACATATTCAGCCGCATGTGTAATTGGAACTGCTAGTACCTTGAAATCGGTAAAACGCGTAGCCTAGCCTATGTAGCTAAAGGAAACAGTCAGAATTTTAGACGTTTTTCCACTTCCGAACGAAGAATAAAATTAAAAATAACGGTAGACGAAAAAGTTCCGTTTGTTTCCGTGTAAAAATGTTTAGTATAAGAACGATAGCGGGTGAACTAAATCCCGTAGCTCCCAAAATCTACGGGGCAAATTCAAATAAGAGAAATTATAATTTCCCCCCAAAAAAACAAAAAAGGTTTAATTACCTTTTTGGGCCGTTCGGTTTCCAGCGGTTAAGGCCACAAAACGGCCATCAAAGTCATAAACGAGTTAGTAAAGGGGTTTTGGGAAAAAAACTGAGGTTTCCAACAGGTAAAATAATGCAACTTCTTAAGGAATAAAGAATAAAAAAAAATTCCGAGATTTACTATAACGGTAAAAAATAAAATAGGGAAAAAATATTTTTATAGGCTATATTTAATTTTCAGAGTGTTAAAAATGCAAAAAGAAAACAAACATTGCACCAGAAGTATAGGGTATATTGACATGTACATGCTGTCAATCGTCATGGTTTTGTGATACTTAATTTCATCGGTCCTTCCGGGGTGGAGTGGTCGCGTTGGTGTATATATGGCGAGCATTACACGCAGCGAGCCACGCGAGAACCGCCAACTTTAGAGCGTAATATATAAAATTAAATAGACAAATAAATTGATTAATATTTATGCACTATTGCTTAGCAACGCTTTTTAAAAAGAAAATGTAATTGTATCACTTTTAAATTTATTTTATTTATAATTTTTATTCTTGTAAAAACGGGATTTCGAGCGACGGCAGAGCGCTCTGTCGGCAGATCGAGTAACTACAATACTGGAGGCCAGCCGCAGCGCCCGGTTCGTAACGATTAAAGTAACTAATATGCATGCTAAAGTGTACACGTATTTAATTAATTGCAATAATTTTGATATTCTTTTCCAATGATTGATAAGATAGTCTACAACGTAATCGATTTTTAACCTAAAACGTATAATAAACAATATTTTACCCCTAAAAAATATTTTAAATTAAAATATATAAAAAACAAATAAATGGAAATTCCAATTATTGTAGTGTAACAAGCAAAGATAATTTAAAAGGCCTAAACATTATTCAGCCGCATGGTTTAAATTTAGAACTGCTAGTACCTTTGAAAATCGGTAAAAAGCGTAGCCTAGCCTATGTAGCTAAAGGAAACAGTCAGAATTTTAGACGTTTTCCACTTCGAACGAAGAATAAAATTAAAAATAACGGTAGAAAAGAAACCCCGTTTTTCCTCAGTTTAAAAAATGATTCCCCTAGTAAACGGAATTATAAAAAATTATAAAAAAAATACGCGATAGCGGTTAGCCCAACCCCCAAATCCCGTTAGAAGTAAAAATCTGACAAAAGGCAAGAAAAAATTTCAAATACGGAAAAAAGAAAAAATTATATTATTTTCTTTAAAAAAAAAAAAGGTTTATTAAAAAAAATTAAAACCCTTTTTCCTTTTTTTAGAACCGAAAAGAGTAAATACCGTTATTTTGGGTTTTATTTTCCACGAGCGGTTTTAAACCACAAAACGCCATCAAAATCATAACGTTTGTAAAGTTGGAAAAATACTGAGGTTTCCAACAGGTAAAATATGCAAACTTCTTAAGGAAAAAAGAATAAAAAAAATTCCGAATTTATATAACGTAGAAATAAAATAGGGAAAAAATATTTTTATAGGCTATATTAATTTTTCCAGAGTGTTAAAAATCGGAAAAAAAGAAGAACAAACATTGGGCACCTGAAATATAGGTTTTTATTGACATGTACATGCAGTCATCGTCATGGTTTGTGAAAACTTAGATGCATCGGTCCCTTCCCGGGGGTGAAGTGGTACGCGTTGTGGTGTATAGTATGGCGAGCATTACACGCAGCGAGCCACGCGAGAAACCGCCAACTTAGAGCGTAATATATAATTAAAAATGACAAAATAATTGATTAATAGTTATGCACTATTGCTTAGCAACGCTTTTTTAAAAAGAAAAATGTAAAATTTTATCACTTTTAAATTTATTTTATTTATAAGTTTATTCTTGTAAAAACGGGATTTCGAGCGACGGCAGAGCGCTCTTGTCGGCAGATCGAGTAACTACAATAGCTGGAGGCCAGCCGCAGCGGGCCCCCGTTCGTAACGATTAAAGTAACTAATATTGCATGCTAAAAAGTGTAAAAACGTTATTTAATTAATATGCAATAATTTCTGATATTCTTTCCCAAAGATTGATAAGATAGATCTACAACGTAATCGATTTAAAAACCCTAAAACGTATAATAAACAATATATTTTACCCTAAAAATATTTAAAATTAAAAAAATATAAATACAAATAAATGGAAAATTCCAATTATTGGTATGTAACAAGCAAAAAATAATTTATAGGCCTAAACATTATTCAGCCGCATGTGTAATTGAGAACTGCTAGTACCTTGAAAATCGGTAAACGCCCTAGCCTAGCCTATGTACTAAAGGAAACAGTCAGAAAATTTTAGACGTTTTCCACTTCCGAACGAAGAATAAAATTAAAATAACGGTAAAACGAAACGTTCCGTTTGGTTCCGTGAGAATGTTTGGTATAAGAAACGATAGCGGGTGAACTAAATCCCTAGCTCAAATCTGACGGCAAATTCAAAATAAAGAAATTATATTTTTTACAAAAAAAAAGGTTTAATTACTTTTTGCCGTACGTCCAAGCGGTTAAGCCCACAAAACGCCATCAAAAGTATAACGTTAGTAAAGGGTTGGGAAAAATACGAGGTTTCCAACAGGTAAAATATGGGCAAAAAATTCTTAAAAAAAGGGGAATAAAAAATAAAAAAAAAAAAAAAAAATTCCGAGATTTACTATAACGGTAGAAATAAAATAGGGAAAAAATATTTTTATAGGCTATATTAATTTTTCAGAGTGTTAAAAATGCAAAAAGAAGAACAAACATTGCACCTGAAGTATAGGTATATTGACATGTACATGCTGTCAATCGTCATGGTTTGTGATACTAGATGCAACGGTCCTTCCCGGGTGGAGGGTCGCGTTGGTGTATATATGGCGAGCAATTACAACCAAACGAGCCAGCGAGAACCGCCTTTAGGAGCGTAATATATAATTAATAATGACAAATAATTGATTAATAGTTATGCACAATTGCTAGCAACGTTTTAAAAAGAAAATGTAATTTTATCACTTTTAATTTATTTTATTTATAAGTTAATCTTGTAAAAACGGGATTTCGGCGACGGCAGAGCGCTCTGTCGGCAGATCGAGTAATAAAAGCTGGAGGGCCCGCCGCACGCCCGGTTTTGTAACGATTAAAATAAAAATATTGCATGCAAAAGTGTACAGTATTTTTAATTAAAATGCAAAAATTTTTGATATTCTTTTCCAATGATTTATAAGAAGTCTAAACGAATCGATTTATAACCAAAAGTATAATAACATAATTTTTTCCCCCAAAAAATATTTAAATTAAAATAATAAAACAAAAAAATGGAAATTCCAATTATTGTATGTAAAAAGCAAAGATAATTTATAGGCCTAAATTATCAGCCGCAGTGAATTGAGAACTGCTAGACCCTTTAAAAGGTAAACGCGTCCTAGCCCATGTAGCTAAAGGAAACAGTCAAAATTTTTGACGTTTTCCACTTCCCCAAGAAGAATAAAATTTAAAAAAAACGGAGGACGAAACGTTCCTTTGTTCCGTGTAGAAGTTAGTAAAAAGAAAGATGCGGGTGAACTAATCCCGTAGTAAATTGACGGCAAAATTTAAATAAGAGAATTAATTTTCTACAAAAAAGGTTTTAATTACTTTTTGCCGAAAATCCAGCGGTTAAGCCACAAAACCATCAAAGTCATAACGTTAGTAAAGTTGGGAAAAAAACTGAGGGTTTTCCCAAAGGTAAAAAAAACAACTTTTAAGGAAAAAGAATAAAAAAAAATTCCGAGATTTTTTTATAACGGTAGAAAAAAATAGGGAAAAAAATTTTTTATGGGTATATTAATTTTTCAGGGTTAAAAAGCAAAAAAAAGAACAAAAATTTACCTGAAGTATAGGGGATATTGACATGTACATGCTGTCAATCGTCAGGTTTGTGATCTTAGATGATCGGTCCCTTCCGGGTGGAGTGGTCGCGTTGGGGAATATGGCGAGCATTACACGCAGCGAGCACGCGAGAACCGCCCAATTTAGAGGTAAATTTTTAAAAAATTTAAATAGAAAAAAATTATTAATAGTTTGCACTATTTCTTGCAACGCTTTTAAAAAAGAAAAATTAATTGTTCACTTTTAAATTTATTTTATTTTTAAGTTTTTTCTTGTAAAAACGGGGGTTTCGGCGACGGCAGAGCGCTCTTCGGCAGATCGAGTAACTACAAAAGCTGGGGGCCAGCCGCAGCGCCCCGGTTTGAACGATTAAATAATAATATTGCTGCTAAAAGTGTACAGTATTTTAAATTTAAAACAAAATTTGATATTCTTTTCCAATGATTTTAAGATAGTTAAAAGTAATCGATTTATAAACCAAAACGTATAAAAAAATAATTTTTACCCCCAAAAAATATTTAAAATTTAAAAAATAAAAACAAATAAATGGAAATTCCAATTATTGTAGTGTAACAAGCAAAGATAATTTATAGGCCTAAACATTATTAGCCCCAGTGTAAATTTAGAACTGCTAGTACCTTTGAAAATCGGTAAACGCGTAGCCTAGCCTATGTAGTAAAAGGGAAAAAGTCAGAATTTTAGACGTTTTCCACTTCCAAAGAAGAAAAAATTAAAAATAAGGGGACAAACGTTCCGTTTGTTCCGTGTAGAATGTTAGTATAAAACGATAGGGGTAACTAAAACCCCTGTCAAATTGACGGCAAATTCAAATAAGAGAATTTATTTTTACAAAAAAAAATTTAATTTTTTTTGCCGTACGTCCAGCGGTTAAGCCACAAAAAACGCCATAAAGTCAACGTTAGTAAAGTTTGGGAAAAAAACTGAGGTTTTTCCAAAAGGTAAAAAAATGCAACTTCTTTAAAGGGAAAAAGAATAAAAAAAAAACGAGATTTTCTATAACGGTAAAATAAAATGGGGGGAAAAAAATTTTTTAAGGCATATTAATTTTTCGGTGTTTTAAAAAAGCAAAAAGAAAAAAACATTTCATAAGTATAGGTAATTAAAAAGTACACGTTTCCTGGGTTTGTGATTTAGATGCATCGGGGGTTTTCCCCCCCCCGGTTTTTGGAAAATTTTTTCCGGTTTTTTTTTTTTTTTTAGATTTGGGGGCGAAAATCAAATTAACGGAAAGGGCGAAAGGGCCAACCGGGGAAAAACCAACTTTTTAAAAAAGTAAAAAAAAAAAAAATTTAAAAATTTAAATAAAAGGGGAAAATAATTTTTGGAAAATTAAAATTTTTGGTTTTAAAAAGCAAAAAAAAAATTGCGGGTTTTTGCGTTTTTTTAAAAAAAAAAAAAATGTAAAAAATTGTTTTTCCTTTAAATTTATTTATTAATAAAGGTTTTTCCTTTTGGTTTTTTTAAAAAAAAGGAAATTTTTTTTGGAGCGGACCCAAAAAGCCTAAAGCGTTTGGGAAAAAAATTTCCCAAAATAAAATACAATTCTGGAAAAAAAAAAAACCAGCTTCAGGGGTTTTTTTTTAACGTTAAAGGTTTAAAAAAAAAAAAAAAATTTAAAAAAAAAAAATTTTGGGGGGGGGGGGGGGGGGGGGGGGGGAATTAAAAAAAAAAAAAAAAAAAAAAAAAAAAAAAAAAAAAAAAAAAAAATTAAAAAAAAAAATAAAAAAAAACTTTAAAATTTTAAAAAGGGCCAAAGCTAAATTTTTTGTTAAAAAACCCCGGGAATATTAATTAAATGCAATAATTCTGATATTCTTTTCCAATGATTAAAAATAGTCTACACCCTAATCGATTTATAACAAAAAATATAATAAAAAATTTTTCCCCTAAAAAAATTTTAAAAAATTTAAATAAAATATATAATTTTTCAAATAAATTTTGGAAATTCCCAAAATTAAATTGTAGTGTAACAAGCAAAAGATAATTTAAGCCCTAAAATTAATCAGCCCGCAAAGTTTTAAATTTAGAACTGCTAGTACCTTGGAAAATTTTCGGTAAAAAACGCTTTAGCCAAGCCTATGTAGGCTAAAGGAAAAACGTCCCGAAATTTTTGACGTTTTCCACTTCCCAACGAAGAATAAAATTAAAAATAACGGTAGACGAAACGTTTCCCTTTGTTCCCTGTAGAATGTTAGTAAAAAAAAACGATAGCGGGTAACTAAATCCCGTTTTCTCAAATCCTGACGGGCAAATTTAAATAAGAAATTATATTTCTAAAAAAAAGGGTTTAATTTATTTTTGGGCCGTACGCCAGCGGTTAAGGGACAAAACCCCATCAAAGTCATAACGTTTGTAAAGTTGGAAAAAAAATACTGGGTTTCCAACCGGGTAAAAATATTGAAAAATTCTTTAAGGAATAAAATAAAA
>NW_025779807.1:0-59929 GCF_021130785.1 Homalodisca vitripennis
GTCCATAATGTAAAGCCCATAAAAACGTTAAAATACCTTAATCCGAAAATATTTGTTTCACTGACTCCTGTGTCTGTAAATTTAACATAACCCTCATAGCCTTCTTTTGTAACAGCAAAATACTTTGCAAAATTAGCATTACTGGTTGCTCCGTACAAAGCAACACCAAAAGAAATATGCGAGTGAATATGTGAGTAATAAACCATTTTTAAAGTTTCCAGATTACAATATTTTGAAATTGATTTCAGTGCGTAAAGACCAGAAGATATTTTCCTTTGAATTACCTGTATGTGACCATCCCAAGTTAAGCATTCATCCAATGTCAAACCTAAAAATTTAATTTTTATCTACTCTTTCTATTTGCGTGTTTTGAACTTCAATTTTTGGCTGTGGACTGAGTTTATTTTTGTGTGTACAAAATGAAATATTATTTAGTTTTTATCTGCATTAAGTGACAAATTTTTTTCACAAAAATAATTATATATTGATGTCATATTTTGGTTTGCTATATTTTCTATTTCGTTTTAAAGATTTATGAGATATAACTAGGTTACAGTCATCTGCATACAAACACATTTTACTATTTAAATTTAATACAGTATTCGGTAAACCTTTAATATAGCACAGAAATAATAAGGGGCCAAGTATAGAGCCTTGAGGGACTCCATATTTAATTATTTTCATTTTTGATTTAACAGAGGTTAGTTGCCCATTCTGAATATGAGGAAGTTCAACGTATTGTTTTCTCTCTTTAAGATAGGAAATAAACCAGTTCAACGGCACACACCCACAATCCCTAAATGTTCTAAATGTTCTAATAAGAGTGTTATGGCAGACTCTGTCAAATGCTTTGCTGAGGTCCATAAAATATACCAAAAGCACGATTACCCGAGTCCACAGAATCCAGAACTGACTCCACAAACTCAATTCCAGCAGTTGATGACAGATCTACCCCGACCTAAACCCATGCTGCTCCCTCCTCAAATAACCCATTAGTTTCTAAGAGTTCCACTAACCTAATATGCATTACACGGTCAAATATTTTGGAGAAGGTTAGCAGTATTGACAATGGGACGATAATTAGTAGGATCAGTTGTACTACCTTTCTTAAAAACTGTTTTTATTTTAGAAATTTTCAGTTTTTTTGGAAATATTCCACTCACAAAAGAAGAGTTAATAACATGCATCAATGGTTTAATCAATAGATATTTTGCATTTTTTATAATAGGACATAGGGACATTGTCATACCCCGCAGAGAAATTTATTTTTAAAAGATGATATGACTTTATCAAGTTCGATTTCGCTTAAAGGCTTTATACGAAGCTGTTTGTTGAGTGGATTTTGAATATTTAAATATTATTACTATTATGGTTAACACAGATAAAGGAAATTTTGAACTATACTGTCATCTACAACATTTATGAAGTGACTATTAAATATTTCACAAACTTTGTATGGATCGGAGCTCATTTGGCCCATCTGCAATCAAATCTAATGTCCATTGTTTCTTTCTATTTTAGGTTTTATTTCTTTATTTATTATTTTCCAAGTAGATTTGCAGACATTTTCAGAATTCATGCATATAATGCAGACTGACAAACATTTTGGGGAGTAAATTTTGTACATGAATGTTCCAATTAATAGTTTTGTGTATTTCTAAACCCAAAAAATGTCATACTATCCTTATTTTCAATTATTTTATTACAAATTGTGATTACAGGGTAAAATTTGCTGTAGTTTGCCTGAGTTTGAAAATGAATTAGATTAGCTTTCTCTGCATTTAGGAGTAGGTTATTAGAATTTAAATTAAAAAGTAATTAAATAAATGTATGTCCGAATTTGCTTTGGTTTCTATTTCTTTCCAGCTAATTGAGGCTGTAACTTTCAAATTAGTGTCATCATCATACAGACATAATTTACTACCCTCTCTGAGTTGAGGAAAATCTTTTAGGTAGCAAATGAAACAATAAAGGACCCAAGATAGATCCCTGAGGCGCCCTCCCTACTTTACTTCTTCCACTGAGGATTGGTAATAAATTTTGTAATTGTTTTTAATTTGAAGAATTTCCACAACTTTTTTCTATTGCAATGGTATTACCTTATCCAGTTCAGTGCATTCTTTTGTATTCCCAAATTACTCCATTTTAATAATAATACTCAGATCTATAAACAAACCAACTACTTCAAAAGTTCCATCTTAGACTGTACAATAATTGATTAAAAAAAAAATTGAGGCTGCTGTCACATCAGACACAGTGTGCAAAAGTTACCATTGGTACAAAGAAAACGTATTGTATATGTTATTCCCAGTGACACTTTTGCCATTGCAGTTTAAAAACTTTGGCAAAACAGTACATTTCTATAATTTTTGTTAAGTATCCACCTAAAGTATACATCGCTATAAAAACCTTTGTCTGGTTAACGTTCCTTTATTACCACCAAATTAAATTAAATTTACATAAATCAATCATATTTATATGGCTTATTGTGGTAGCACATCACTGCTTATAATGTTCTAGTAGTTACCCATTGGCTTTGTGCACAGTGCACAGTTTCGTAGGTTTTGCACTTGTATGAGCAACTCTGGTTCGAGTGAATTATATTTCCCAATGGCCAATGTTGAGTTTACGTTGTTGCTATGATCAAGAACATAATGTCAAAAAGTGTATATAGCCATTGTAATTTATTCTGGTCTTGGTACTATTTTGCCATAGTTGATTTTGCCTGGCCTAACTACTCAAGAAAAAATATATACACACAGGTCTCAGAGGCCTTACTTGTGTCAAAAGACAACTAAGATGGGTTTTTGTTTACAGTCTTTAAATGTATAGTAAAGGGTTAGATAGTTAATTTTGTCTTTGATTTCTGCATTACAGTACTGACTCTTAAAAGTATTAAAAGATAAACCTGCTTCAGAAACCATGTCATTTCGTTAAATCACCCAATTAAGTCTGTAGTAAAACATGAATCCACATAAGTCAGTTTGGCCACACATCCAGCCAGTCAGCTTACTTTTGATTGTACGTAAGTGTTACATATTTTTGTCCAAACGTGTTCATCAGACCAATTTAAATAACCTTTCACCTTGTAAAGTTTTTACTTTAAACTCAGAATTAGAAATATATTTTCCATTTATATGATCATATATCTGACTACATACACTGTTAATAACTCAATAACCATAATTTACACATCTGATGCCAGAGATGGGCTGCTAGGTTTCTAGGTATCAACCCATCTTAGGGTGGGTTTAGAACCTGTCTTGGAATAGGAAAGATGGTATAAATTGCAGAGATGGAAATTAAATATACTGATTAAAAACTAGACACACATTGCATGTTTCTAAAGGCTGATTATTTGTAATTTGTGTACTTAATTAATTGGTTACCTGTTTATTATTTATGAATTAAGTCATTGTAAAATTGGTAATCAGTTGTGGAAATTTGTTACAAATAATACTATGGCCAAATATCCTTGTGGAATATGCGAGAACAATGTAAGGTCAGCTGGAATTTTATGTACAGGATCTTGCCATAAATGGGTCCATTTTAAATGTGCTGAGCTAACTCTACCTGATATAAAGATTATGGAAAAGGAAGACTTGTTGGGACAGTGGACATGTTCAAGATGTAATTTGAACTCTACTGAAGGCAGAAATATACTATCTTCTGAAAATAGCCAAGAAAACTTTGAACAGTTAAATGGTTCCTCACTAGCCGAAGAGATAAATAAGTCAATTTTACAGGAGAATGAAGAATTAAAACAAGAACTCCATCAAGAAAAAAATAAAACTTCTATTTATGTACTAGAACTTGAAGACAAGTTAAAAGATTATGAAGAGAACATTGAATCAATGAAAAATCTGTTTCATGAGAGAGAAAAGCAACTATTAAATGAAATAAAATCTTTGGAGCAGAAACTAAAAAGCGAAAAAGAAGCAAATGAAAACTTTATTATATATGCTGAAGAGGAGGCCAGGGCAATTTAAAGGAGGGCTGTTTTTCAGTCTGGGAATTGTAGACGTTGTGTGATCTATAAGGAAGAAAACAACAAAAATGCTTGACACAATACGCACCCTAGAGAGTATAATTAAAACCCTACAAGAAAAAAGTTCAAGTCAACAAAAACAGCAGAATCCTTCAAGTCCGAAAAAATTTGCCTGCTTTAATTGCTTTCCCCCTCTTACCTATAATAACAATCAAAAACCACCTTCTGTTGATACTGAATGGCAGGAAGTTTACACAATCTCTGGTCGGAGGCAACAGTGAGCATTTAAAGCAATTCAGGCATTGTCAAGTCCAGATTTCACTTCAAAAAATTCCTTTGAAGTGCTCCAAAGTGATTTCGAAGGTGACAAGTCTGATGTAAGTGATTGTATCATCATACCTAACACTGTCAATACTTCAAACGTAGGTTCACAGACTCACACCTGGAGAAAAACCCATAGAAAAGACTCGTCTGCTCAAAAAGGGGAAAGATGCCACATTAATACAAGAAGAAGTAGCCAAACAAAACAAAAACTGCTATTATGTGCTGACAGCCATGGCCGTGATTTAACATTTCACCTAAATAAACACTCTAAATCGTTGGATGCTGTTGGTTTTGTTAGGCCGGGTGGTTTGGCTGAGCAGATTTTGAATTTTGATAACATTGATGGTGAAGAACTGGGTCCTAATGATGTGCTTGCCATTGCATGTGGATCTAATGACGTTTACCGCAATGTAGCTCAAAGGGCAATCGATGCAATTAGTGAAACATTGGACAAATACAGCGGTTTTTAGAATAGTTTTAGTAGATTTGCCCACTAGGCATGACTTAAAAAATTGGTCATGTGTTAATAAAGAAATTAGAAAATTCAATAAAAACCTAGAAACTATTAGTCAAGAGTTTCCTAATGTTTCTCTGGTTAGGGCTAGTGGAGCAGATAGATATTTACATACTCGCCACGGCATGCACTTAAATGCAAGAGGCAAGTACTGGCTTGCTAAACTAATTTGTGAGGCACTGGAGGAGACCAAGGAGATAGAAGTGTCTAAGATCTATGGTACAGTCGGCATCCGGGGGACTGTTTCACAGTTGCCTTCATCACAGGAAGCATGTTCTAACAACACTGGTGAGAGAGCACCACGGGATATGACTAACTCCAACGCTGATGGTGATACGTGTGCTACAGCCTTCACTTCGACTTCTGAGCTTCTCATAGATGGGGTAATGGAAGAGCGGGCCTCTTTGGAAAACTGTCCACTATCAGATCTGGCTGCACCACCATAGAGACGAGCCTCTATTCAAATAGTGTTAAATTTTTGTAGAGGTGATTTAGATCTTGGTTTCCAGAGGTCTGGTAAGGATAAGTGGGTGAATGTGCTACATCTTAATGTTCAATCCATAAGAAATAAAGTAAACGAATTAGCAGTGGTCTTGGATGAAGCCACTTGTGATGTTGTTCTAATTAATGAACATTGGCTCCTTGAGGATGAAGTAAAGTTATATGTGCCCAGTGGTTTCCAATTAGCTTCAGCGTATTGTAGAAGCGAGCCCTATGGAGGGGCCTCTATTTTAATTAAAGATTATATTAAATTTGAAATAATTGACGTCTCACATCTAAACCTGCCCCAGACTTCTGGAAGCTGCTTGTATATATGTAAATACTTTTAATGTAATATTTATCTCCTTGTATAGAACACCAGATAGTAATAGTAACATATTTTTTACTTATCTTGAATATTTACTACATTTTATTTGTAATAGGAAACCCAAGAGTAAGATTGTTCTGGGAGCAGATTTTAATATAGATTTTTCAAAAGTTAATGATGTTAATACAGTTATGCTCATTAACTTACTTAAATCTTTTAATTTATATCATGTCAATGACACTCCAACTAGGTATAATAATATTATTGATAATATTGTTACAAATCTAGATAAAAACTGTTTTAGGTGCTGTCTGTGGAATTACCAGATTTCGGACCATGAGATGATTCTGTTTAATTTCTGTGTCCCATCTGTAACCCCCATGGTGAAACAGATCTCCTTTCGAAGAGTAAAGGAAAATAATGTAAACTCATTTGCTGAACAATTATCTCAGTTTGATTGGTATAGTCTGTTTGAAATTACAGACACTAATGCTGCTTTTGAATACTTTATAAATAATCTTATGTGTTTATACAATTACTTTTGTCCAATGATTCAAAAGTCTGTTAATTTACAAAATAAAAAGAAAACTGGTAACTCCAAATGGTTTGATGAGTCTCTCCATAACATGAGAAATATTGTTAATACCTTGGGGGATATGTTGAAAATACCAGCTTATAGGGACAATGTAGCTTTAAGGAACTGCTATAACTTGCAAAAGAAAATGTACAGAGAAAGAATTAAAGAAGCCAAAATAAGGTGTAATGATACATTTATCAATGAAGCCAATAATAAGTGCTTAGCTGCCTGGAAGGTTATAAAATTGGAAGCAGGAAATCATTTTAGTACTGATGATAATCTGCCACAGATAGCTCCAGATAAATTTAACGACCACTACATTAATATTGGTAAGGAAATACTTAGTAAGTATCAGACCAACAATAATAATAGTTTAAGACACAGTGTTTACCTTGCTAATGCTAAAAGTTCACAGGTCAGTTTTATTTTTAAAGAAATAGACGAGAAACAAATATGTGCCATAGTTAAATCTTTAAAGCCATCTAAGTGTGAGGATATATATGGCTTATCCAATAAAATAGTGAAATTCATTGCTCCTCTTATAATCAAGCCCTTGACTTATGTAATTAATCTTAGTTTGTCTTCCTCACGTTTTCCAAATTGTTTAAAAACTTTCAAAAAGTATCCCCTTGTTTAAAAAGGGCGATAGATCCTGTGTAGATAATTATAGAACAATAACGATTGTTTCGGTTTTTTTCTAAAATATTAGAGACTTGTGTTAAAAATCAGCTCATGGATTTCCTAGATGTAAATCAAATCTTATCAAATAGCCAATTTGGGTTTAGGCCGGGCTACTCAACAGTTAAGGCATTAGACAATGTTGTGTCTCAGATATTGACAAGTTTTGAGGATCATGAGTACTTGGGATTGACCCTGTTGGACCTCAGCAAGGCTTTCGACAGTATCTCTCATGATATTTTATTAAATAAATTGCAGTATTATGGAATATGTAATGATACCTTACAGTTCTTCAGAACTTATTTGTGTGGTAGACTACATATGGTCAGTGTTGGTGGTCAAGATTCGTCTGTAAAAGAAGTCCTTGCTGGGGTCCCTCAGGGCTCTGTCCTTGGCCCCCTCTTATTTATTTTGTATGTCAATGACTTACCAATCAATTTGAACTGTAATACCGTATTGTACGCGGATGATACATCTATAATAGTAAAGGGCAACTGTGTACATGATGTTCTTAGTAACACTAATAGAGTAATCAATACAGCTTCTATGTGGTTTGAGTCTAATCTCTTAAAAATGAATGATAATAAAACTGAAAACATACTATTCTCTCTAAGAAGTATTGAAATGCAAGACTCTATATTGAAACCGGTGAAGCTCTTAGGGATAACTTTAGATTCTAAGCTTATCTGGCATGAGCATACAAATAATGTAATTTCAAAGTTGTCAAGAGTTTGTTTTTTTACTACGTAAACTAAAGAGCTGTGTTAGTAATAAGTTACTTAAAATTGCTTACTTTAGTTTTTTTTCATTCTCATTTGTTGTATGCTAACATTTTATGGGGTAATAGTGTAGGTGCAGAAAGAGTTTTCCTGTGGCAGAAAAGAGCTATAAGAATTATGTTTTGTCTAGGTTATAGGGATAGCTGTAAATCATATTTTATTAACAATAATATAATGACTCTTCCATGCATTTTTATTTTTCAAAATTTTAATTCATGTACGAGAAAACGTAGAAGATTTTACAAGTTTTAACAATATACATAATTATCACACACGACATGCTGATGACTTAGTTTTTGCCTACAATGAGATTAACCAAATACAGCAAGAGTCATAAATATTTGCAAATCAAGCTCTTTAACAAAGCTTCCCGAAATGTTGAGGGTGTTAGATTTACAAACTTTTAAATCAAAAATTTCCAAATGGCTCATCACTCAGGCCTTCTACTCTGTAAACGAGTTTCTGAATTCAGAGGTAGCTATTAATGCTTAGCGTTTATCCCATCATATGAAATGTCCATACTTTTGTAGGCCAGTATATTTTTACTGTGTTGTTTTTTGTTTTTTAACTGTACATTATTGTAATATGTATTGTTTTTATGACTGACTTTGTCAATTCTGTAAAGAAAAATGGCAATAAAAATGATTCTGATTCTGATTCTGTATATGTGAAGATTCTAAGATATGCATCTATTGAGAGCTAGGTGGGACTTATTTCAAAGCAGTGAAATAGAGTGCAGGGAGTGAAATTGTTTTTAATGTTTATGACTGATCTTAAGATATTTAAGTTTTTAAGTCACAGTTCTGATGACAGGTGCCAGAAAAATCTATCCTGGAGCATTAAGATAGGGTAGGACTGAGAGAGGATTTATTCCTATGTTAATGAATAATACTAGTGACACTAGAGAACATTTTATACTAAAAAATGTAATATGTAGACTATAAATTTGGAAGTAACTCAGTTGGATTGTTAAATTAAAATAAGGCAAAATAATGTGAATTTTAACAAAATATTTCATGCACGTCCTCTCAAATTAATATTCTACAAAAAAACTCAATATTACGGGTTTAGTGTAATAAGTGGCCACCACAATTTGAATCGTCATTAGTTTTTTAACTACCGAAAATAATGTCAAAGAGAATTATGTTATAGTTATTTCAAATTACAGTACTGTACGGGGCAGAAGTTAAAAATTAATAATCGGAGGACCCAATTATGAAATAAAAATAAAACAATGTGCAGAATGGCGGGAAAGTGGGCAGGTAACAAGAGGTGAGAGGAGAATACAACACAAGTGATGGAGTTTTAAAACAGTACCTTGGAAAACTCGCTGTGTGTAGAGATCCACAGGGGGAAGCAGCAACGACAGGAGTGCTTAGGCGCGACGTAATTGGCGCGTAGCGAACGGGCGTCACCGCTGGCGGCCGCGGTAGAACGACGAATAATCCGCACTGGACACTGTCTTCTCCACTAATACCCTGAAATTACCTCCAAAGGAGTGTGGGAGGAGGATGGTAATGCACATTAAAGAAAAACACTTGAAAACAAAGTCAATACGAA
This sequence comes from Homalodisca vitripennis, assembly GCF_021130785.1. NCBI lineage: Eukaryota > Metazoa > Arthropoda > Insecta > Hemiptera > Cicadellidae > Homalodisca > Homalodisca vitripennis. The sequence goes on from NW_025779807.1 coordinate 9,229, forward strand.
AGGGTCGAGCACAAAGAGTGACCCACGAACTGTAGAGCTACATGGTCTCCGGCCGATGATTCCACTCAGAATGCCGAGGAAGCGGCTCGCTCCAGGGGACGCTATCGCCCTGGTTGGTTAGAGGGGTATCTGCTATTCGCCGAACGGGCAGCAGTCGCAAAGCGGAAGAGCGCCCAGAATACTTCAAGGACAGGACCCTTTAAGATATCAGGGGGTGTGGCGCTGATTGGAACAGCGGACGACTGATTTGGGACCACGCTCCCTCTCTCTCTTATACCTAAATGCGTCTGGGCTAGATTATGCTTATCTATATTAAATTAAATATTGAACATACCGGCGGCTTTGAATCATCAGGATTCAACAAATCAAAGTGGCATGATCGAGAAAGAACATGAGAAATAAAGCTAAAGACTAACATCTTAAACTAGGTCTTAACTATCTATCCTAAAGTGTTGAGATAGACTTAAGCTATTGGTGACAAGAACGGCAGCAGGAAACACTTTGACTGCCGGGCGTGTGAAGGTACCTTGGGGGGTCTTGAGTTCTACCACACGCACTACACTGTCACGTCCAGGGAAAAGCTTAGTTATTCTAGCGAGGGGCCAACACAGCGAGGGAGAGTCTTGTTGGACCAATACTAGATCGCCAACTTGTAAATTTCGGGAGGGCCGCTCCCACTTAAGTCTTTGCTGGAGGGAATGGAGGTACTCCCTGCTCCAGCGTTTCCACACTCGCTGGGAGAAAGCCTGCACTAGCTGCCAATGAGCCAGCCTGTTATCCGGCAAATCTGCAAGGTTGCGTTCGGGCACAGCCACTAGCGGCGCTCCAATCAGGAAGTGCCCCGGAGTGAGAGGTTGTAAATCGTTGGGGTCACTGGAGAGCGCAGTAAGCGGGCGGGAATTCAACATTGCTTCCACCTGGCAAGTGAGGGTGGTAAATTGGGCAAGAGTGGGAACATAGGTGCCCAGAACTCTTTTCAAGTGAAATTTGGCGCTCTTAATGGCGCTTTCCCAGAGGCCGCCATGGTGGGGAGCTGCAGGGGGGTTAAAATGAAAGTTAATTTTCTGGCCGAGGGAAAATTGGTGAATTTGGAGCTTGCCAGAGGAAGTGATTAGTTGCTGTAAAGAGTTTCTCGCACCAACAAAGTTTGTACCACAGTCACTATAGATGTCGGTACATAGGCCTCTACGTGAAACAAAACGTGTGAGTGCGGCTATAAATGCGTCCGTGGACAGATCAGTGGCGACTTCTATATGTACAGACTTAGTCACTAGGCACACAAAGAGACAGATGTAAGCTTTAGTGTGTCGGATAGAGCGGAGGTTGTGAATCTTGACGTTGAAGGGACCACCATAGTCAATGCCTGTCGACAAGAAAGGTCGAGCGGGAATTATGCGGGCTTTGGGTAGATCACCCATGAGAGGGAACAAAGGCTTGGGTCTTTGTTTAAAGCAAGGGAGGCATTGAAAAATGCGCGAGCGCACCACACTACGAGCAGAGAGAATCCAGACATGCTGGGCTAAAAGGGACATGGTTAATTGAACCCCTGAATGTAAGTTTTGTAGGTGAGTGTGGTCTATTAGTAAGTTAACAACATGGTGAGATTTAGGCAAAATACAGGGGTGGCGCACTTCTTCCGTCAAGTCAGCAAGCTTTAGTCGACCACCAACACGGAGGAGTCCTTCAGCATCAATGAAGGGAGCAAGGCGCTGTAGCTTGATGGAGCAGTTCTTGTTGTCTCGAAGGGCTGCCAGGTCATCAGGAAAAGATTCTCGTTGAACTAATTGGAAGAGGCGAAGTTGAGCAGCTCGCACCTCGACGACAGAAAGAGGACCCACATGATGTTCTTGCCGGCGGCTATGAGAGACGAACCGGAGGAGATACGCCAACACATGGAGCAGCTTGGTCCAGGAGGAGAAACGAGTGAGTAGATCCCAAGGAGGCTGGGAGGCTGCAACGAAGACGGACAGCGGAACGGGCTTCAACTCGTCCAAGGAAGAATCATCGAGCGGAGAAAAACTGGAAGTGGGCCAATCTGGAGGAGGTAGTTGCAGCCACAAGGGTCCGTGCCACCAAAGAGTGTGATGAACAAGTTCCGAAGGGAGGATCCCACGAGAAGCACAGTCTGCAGGGTTGTCAGCACTAGACACATGACGCCAAGAAGAGGGAGGAATGAGCTCTTGGATTTGAGCTACACGATTCGCTACATACGTTTTGAGGCGGTAAGGGAGAGTATGTATCCAGGACAGAGTCACAGTCGAATCACACCACAAAGTTGTAGAGTCAATACTTAATACACTGGAATACTGAGACTGTACATAATGAACTAAATTAGCCAGGAGGTGAGCCGCGCACAAACTCTAATCGCGGCAAAGTTACTCGTTTTAGCGGGGCAGCACGAGTTTTTTGAAATTATTTGGGTCACACTCACTTCACTATCAGTGTTTATGCACCTTATATACACAACAGCGGCGTAACCGGTCTCGGATGCGTCCGAGAAACCATGTAGTTCACATGAGCTAGAGGGGGTGGCCATTATCGGCCGAGGGATCGACACTTCAACAATGTTTTTTAAGTCGATCACAAAGTCTCGCCATTTTAGCGCGAGGTCCGGAGACAAGGGTTCATCCCAAGATACACCGGAAGTCCACAACACTTGCATGAAGCGCTTTGCTATCATTATGCAAGGGGACAAAAAACCGCACGGGTCGTAAATCCGAGCGATCAGACTTAGCACTTTCCGCTTAGTCGGGGCATCACATGTGAAGTTGAGGTTATATTTAAAACAGTCTGTCACAGGTGACCAATGGATACCTAAGATGGAGAACAGAGGGTCCGACGAAGGTTGAAGAAACACAGGGGATTCTTGATGAGAGGCAGGCAATGGTTGAAGTAATTTTGGGCAATTAGAAACCCATTTCCTCAGTTCAAAGCCGCCTAAGCGGAGAAGCTCGATCAGCTGATGTTGAAGTTGGAGAGCTTCGTCTTCAGTGGACGCTCCGGCTATCAAATCGTCCACATAGCTATGGTGTTTCAGAATGTGAGCTGCCTGAGGGAAATTGGAACCTTCATCTTGTGTCAATTGTCGGAGAGTTTTTATGGCGAGGTAGGGTGAACAGTTCATACCATACGTCACCGTGGTCAGCTGGTAAGTAGAGAGCGGAAGGGAGGGGTTTTCACGCCAAAGGATGAGCTGAAACCTTTGGTCGTCTGGATGAATCTTAATTTGGCGGTACATCTGCCGGATGTCGCACGAAAAAACAAAATTTTTCAGCCGGAAGTGGAGAAGGATATCACAAATATTATTTTGTAACTTTGGACCGGTGAGAAGTACGTCGTTGAGGGATAGGCCTGAGCCGGTCTTGGCACTGGCGTCAAAAACAACACGAAGCTTGGTAGTGCTACTATACTCTTTCACTACCCCATGATGTGGGAGAAAATAATGCGGAGCAGATAAATCAGGATGGGGAAGACATTTCATGTGTCCGAGCGCCTCGTACTCGGTCATGAACTCGATATAGAGCGCCTTCAGGGGGGAGTTATTTCTGGCGTGGATCCGCCTCTCCATAGACTCCAGGCGATGAGCGGCGGTTGACCTTGACGTTCCCAATTTAGTGTGGGCGAGGTTGTCAACAAAGGGAAGCTTGACTACATAGCGACCTTCCGAGTCACGTGTATGCGATGTCTCAAACAGTTTATCACACGCGATTTCTTCTTCCGATTTTTTACTACAGATCGGAAGTTCTTCCTGTGTCCAAAATCGTTGAAGGGAGGAGTGGAGGTCAGTATCTGTGGTCGAGAGGAGAGAGATGGCGAGATTAGAGGTTCTTTGCGCGGTAGAGAGACACGGCGCACTTCCAACAATCACATATCCAAAAATAGTGCCAAGAGCAGAAGGCATATTCGCCCCGAGAGAGTGTCGCTCATTGGTAAGCAGTTGAGGGAAGAGAGAGTTGCCGATGAGGACATCGATTGGACCAGGCTTGCCAAAGGTCGGGTCCGCGAGAACAAAAGATTTTGTTCGCATGAGTACTTCCGGGTTAAGTTCTACCCGCGGAAGTTCGAGAGAGATTTTTTCCAGTACATGGAAGGAATGGTTTTGGGCAATTAAGTGTCCCGATAATGTTTCAAGATTGAGATCTAGTGACCCTCTGGTGTTAGTCATGTTTTGGGCTAACCCAATGACAGTGAGGTTAGAAGGCTGGCGACGTGAGCCTAACAGCTGAGCAGCACGCTCAGAAACAAAGTCGGACATACTGCCAGAATCCAATAAGGCGCGGAAAATATATGACTGGCCATTGTGGGCAGTGAGTTTGACCAGTGCTGTACAGAGCAGCACGGTGCTTGTTTCAGTGAGAGAGGTGGAGCGCGCGGCACAAGTCAGTGTTGTGTTGACAGCTAGCGGGGGGGGGGGGGGGGGGTAGAGGCGCAGTGGCGGAAGAGCTAGGCCTATCGGCGCTGTTATTAAAGTGCAGAAGCGAATGGTGTTTCCTGTGGCAAGTCGAACATGTGTTCTTGGATCTGCACTCTTTAATCGGATGATTTCCCAAGCATGAAATGCACCGCTGGTTACCTTTAACGAGGTTGTACCGCTCATTAGGAGACTTGTCCTTAAACAGAGGACATTGGTAAATTTTGTGCCCAGATTTCCGGCAACAAAAACAAAGAGCTTCGTAGTTTGAATTAATTTTAGCGTCAGTAGCTAACAAATTCATTTGCTTGGGGGAGGCGAACTGAACACGCTTTTCAACCCTCGGTCTGGAAGAGGTAGACAGTATTTTCGTCTCAGAGTGGGTGTGAAGGCTAGCGTCTTCAATCTGGGAGCATTCCAGATTTAAAAAATGTTATAATCTCCGTGACCTTGGGGAGGGAATGCGGAGCGGCGCCAGGCTCTCTTTGGGACTCACGATACTGTTCCAATTTTCTGGACAGTTTTGCTGTCAAGTTTGCGCAACAAGTGAGCTGACAATAGAGGATTATCAGAGGCGATATCACAGTCCAGGGCTTTCAAGGACTCTGAATGTTCATAAAATGTTGTTATGAACGCTCTAAGTTGTTTAGCATTGTTGCTAGCGACTGCGGGCATGTCAAGTATATAATTTAGATGGAGAGTAGTGAGGCGGCGTATGTTATGATATCTGTCCCGCAACAACTGATAAGCAATGAGGTAATTGGCGGGGGTGAGATTGAGCGACTTCACTAAGTTCAGAGGTTCGCCTTCCAATATGCTCAGTAAATACTGGAACTTAGCGACGTTAGAGAGTGAAGCACTGCGGTGTACTGTAGTGTCAAACAGGTTGATAAATGAAATCCATTTCATAGGAGAACCATCATACGTCTGTAAGTTTAATTTAGGCAACTTGACTCCAGTTACCGTCGTGGGGAACAACGCGGGATGATCAGAATGTGATGAGGACGCGGGAGTTGTGGGTTCAGTGACAAGATGAACCTCGATCAAGCTAGAAATAGCGACATATAGGTCGTTAACCTCATCCTGATCTTTGGAAAGAGTATCTTGATCCGCTGCTTCACTGTCACCTTCGATGACACGTTGAAGGTTAAGTTCAAAAGTCCGCGCGTTTCTTCTTTAGTTCCGCGAACACTGTGTTTAATTGTCTGATTTGAACTGGTGTCAAAGGTGGAGCGCTGGTAGTGATTTTCGTGACGGTTTCGTTAAGAGAAGCAAAACGAGATTTGATAAGATCTGTTGATTTACGATAAGTTTCGTATTTGAATTCCTTGGGAGCCATTGTGATATCGAAAGGGGCAAAGCAGTTTTACAAATGAGAATTACCAAAGGTTTCCCGATAGTGCCACAAAACAATAAAATGAGACAATTAACAAAGATAATTTAAAAAACAATGGAGGGATACCGTAATGTAAACAAATCAATGTAAGCGAAAGGGGGGAACAAGTTAAGTTGAGATAAGACAAAATTAGATTACATTAAGTGCCGGTATGTCCACCTAAGCTACCTTAATAGCTAATCTAAGTACCAATGTTATGTAACCCTAAGGCGAGAAAATATTTTAAATGGAGCAATTATTAGTAAAAATAATATAAGAGAGACAGTGATAATTGTTATTAAACAATTAAGTAACCCGTGAGAGATATCCTAAGTTAATCAGGTTGATAAAGAGACACAATGTAGAGAACGGTGAATGAACCTTTTAAAATAAAATTGACAAAATACAATGGAGTGTAGAGAAATAAGTAGCTAATATGTAGGTTAGAGATAAGAAATGTTGCTTTCAATAATTTGGCAAGAGTACACCATAGAATTGACCTACAATCACCAATACTATCGATCAGAGAGTTAATCTAACACTTCTTAACATAATTTACGCTAGAACATGAAACAACAATGATATAATTGAAATGAAAAGGAGAGCAAATCAGTTCAAGTTAAATCTTAAATTGACATGAGAACTTAGAATGGCAATTAATTGGTTGCTTATTTAACAAGTAAATTACAATGGAACAAAGCGAAATGTTATTCAATAGCAAATTGAATAGTGAGCAATATATTGCTTTAGAAACAATTACAAGGAACAATTAAATTTCCACTAGCACAAAGTTACATTAATGGAATGGAGAATTATTGTGAGTTAATTAATACTATCAAAGAAAGAGTGGTCAATTAACTAAACCAGATATTGCCCTGTTGTTAACTAAATACATTACTAGTATATTACTAATGTGAGAGAGAGTATGGGTGGACTCGTGTCCGAGTCTCTATTCAGAGATATAAACAGAGTTCCGTTACGGCGAGAGAAATGCAGTATCAAAAAACCGGTACAGCTGACTGCAGCGGAGGCCGTGCATTCAAGTATCGATCGGGCCATCAGCTGTTGAGGGGCGGTCGTAAAATTAGACTGCCTACGGACAATTACGTAATAGTTGTTGACGTCAACGATCCAGTTGCGCGAGAGAAGAAACAATGTTACCAGTACAACACGTTCGCAGCGCCACCATACAAGCCGGTAGCGTCGGTACGGCAGATTCAAAATGGCGTAACGACGCCTGTTACAATTAATTAATTACAACACAAATTACTGTAATCTACAGGACTGATTCACAATAATCCGGCCCGGAGGACCAAAAAATGTACGGGGGCAGAAGTTTAAAAATTAATAATCGGAGGACCAATTATGAAATAAAAATAAAACAATGTGCAGAATGGCGGGAAAGTGGGCAGGGTAACAAGAGGTGAGAGGAGAATACAACACAAGTGATGGAGTTTTAACAGTACCTTGGAAAACTCGCTGTGTGTAGAGATCCACAGGGGGAAGCAGCAACGACAGGAGTGCTTAGGCGCGACGTAATTGGCGCGTAGCGAACGGGCGTCACCGCTGGCGGCCGCGGTAGAACGACGAATAATCCGCACTGGACACTGTCTTCTCCACTAATACCCTGAAATTACCTCCAAAGGAGTGTGGGAGGAGGATGGTAATGCACATTAAAGAAAAACACTTGAAAACAAAGTCAATACGAAAGGGTCGAGCACAAAGAGTGACCCACGAACTGTAGAGCTACATGGTCTCCGGCCGATGATTCCACTCAGAATGCCGGGAAGCGGCTCGCTCCAGGGGACGCTATCGCCCTGGTTGGTTAGAGGGGTATCTGCTATTTCGCCGAACGGGCAGCAGTCGCAAAGCGGAAGAGCGCCCAGAATACTTCAAGGACAGGACCCTTTAAGATATCAGGGGGTGTGGCGCTGATTGGAAACAGCGGACGACTGATTTGGGACCACGCTCCCTCTCTCTCTTATACCTAAATGCGTCTGGGCTAGATTATGCTTATCTATATTAAATTAAATATTGAACAGTACAGTTCGACAGTTTTTATATTTGATAATAATTTAATGATAGAAAAAAAACTATACAGGCTATGCTAATTTATTAAATGTAACAAACTAAGCAGTGTAATATTTTGTACTATTTTGAAGGATAAACGTACCTGTTAGCTTCTGACACAAATGACGTATGTTTCATATTCCATCATACTTGTGATAATTACTCAAATTCTATATAAATGATATTATTTCATTCAAATTCATATGGAACAATATTTTATTCAATACATTGTGGTGTGTTACTATTAAGTTATTGTATTGCATATAATGAAAAGAGTTATGATAAAAATAATGTAATATGGCATACAGATTTTTCAAATACTCAGTTTTGTCTTAGCTTATTTGCTAACCATATTATTTTGGAGTTGGAGTTTACAATTACAGTTGTTCTTTTGCATTTTAGTGTCACACATTTGATACTTTGAGATCAAATGTTTTTATGTATGTTTAATGTATTTATTACAGTGTAAAAGGTTTTCTCTATTCATGAACTAAGTGTTTGTTACGTTGAATCCTCACTAGTTAAAATACCTCATTTTTTTGTTGAAAAATATTTTCTTTTATAAAATAACAAAACAACCTTTACCTTTCAATTTAAAATTATAAAAAATAGACATATTTTATTGAATTTTTAATTGTAAGTTTGTAAAAGTGAACTTTTTAGGTTTCTGGAGATAATCCTGCGTCTGACTCTTCATCTTTGTATGGCCACGTGAAGCAAAACCCAACAACAACCAGAGATGATCCATCTAAAGATAAAGAAAAAGTGCAAACACATGACTCAGTTATTCATAATGAAACAGTAGTGACAAACCATCCTTCGACTGATCATGTAACTGAGACATCCACTAGAACTACCCCTGTATCAAACACAAAAATAAGTGTTAAAACAAAACAGGCCCAAACTACAACATCTCATTCTCCATCAGAAGTCACCACCAAAGTCCCTATTGTCACTATAATAAACGAGACTGAGACATCTAAATCTACAACAGTTGACGAAACTGAGTCATCAACTGGTTACTACATCAACAATCCAGTGACTTGGAACTCAGAGGGAATTTATATTGATGATAATGTAACAGAAGAAACTAATGAATCATCAACTACCTCTTATATCAATGATCCAGTTATATTCAATTCAAGTCAATCTTATTTCATTAACACATCTGCTGTAGAATCAAGTGAGACAACTAGTTATTATATTAGCAATCCAGTAGTGTGGAATCCTGGCTCATCATATTTTGAAAATACAACATCTGTTAGTGAAAGTAATCTTAAAGTTACAACAGAAAGCTCAACTGAAAGTTTTTCCCAACTCAATTTGACTGGTATCTCTCAGAAAACTGAAGACAGTAGTGTAATTTCATCAACAATTACCACAACTGAAGTTCAATATATCATTCAAAACAACAGTTTAATAGACAAAATCAATAAAACTGGTCAAGGAGTTTGAAGTCGAAACATTTTCAACAACTGAAAATGATGTTGATGAGAGCGAAGACAATGTAGGGAAGAATATGATGAAATCTGAAAGACTTGTAGTTCCCTTTGAGACTACTACTGAAGAAGTTTCTTCCATTGTAACACCAGGTTCAAGCTCAAATACTGTAGCTAATGAATCAAATATAACAGAATTAACTTCCACACATAGTACTATCACAAACTCTTCTGTAAATGATACTGCAGCTAATGAATCAGATATAACAGAATCAACTTCCACACATAGTACTTCCACAGAATCTTCTGTAGAAAAAGCTGAAACTGTAACAGAAGAAAACTGCTACCTCAGCTTTGAGTGAAAAATTCAACAAAGAACACTGATTATGAAGAATATACCCCACAAGACAGTTCTACATCCTCAGAAGCAGTGTTCATGAGTGAAACATCTACAGCTCGGACTTGTTCTATTCCTGCTGCACCTGCATGTCCAGTCTGCCCAACCCTGCAGAATCCGACTACAACTACTGTCACAGAGACTACACCTGCAATAGGTCAGTCATAGATATTAATTATATATGAATATTGAGGTTATTACACTTTCCTGAGAGTATAAACAACAGATTTGCAGGATTTTACAGGCAAAGAAAGATAGTGTGAAAGCAATAATATTGTTCTGTAAAAAGTGCTACTTATAAAGAACTTAAATAACAGTATATGTTTGTATATTAGTTATATAATTATTAAGGTGGTACAATTGATTTTGTATCTGGAAAATATTTGTTGTGAATAAATCAAAGCCCTTTAAGATAACTTCACTAAATACAGAAACAGTAAAAAACACATTTTGTAGCATTTGCTTGAAATTACAGATGTTTAAAGTAAAAAATGTAAGCAATTTTTTAATTAGGCCCAAATAAAAGAGCTAAAGATAAAAATGTGAAATGTATATTATAATAAAAGTTCAAGTGTGTATGCGTGTGGTGTGTGTGTGTGTGTGTGTGTGTGTGTTTAATATATATACAGGGTGATTCATGAAGTTCTCCCCCCACTTCTACAGCACATTGTACTAGTAAAAATAATGAAAAAAATGTTATATAAACATAGGTCCGAAAAACGCTTCGTTAGCGAGTTACAGCTAGCGAAAGATTTCGCCTGAATTCCTGGGTAAAGAGTAAAATAAAGCCATACTGAACTTTTGGAAAGGTTAATTAAGTAAGAAATATCGTGGATTCTTATGTATTTTTACCTGAATAAAGCTAATAAAATAGGTTTCAGAACTGTACCTGTAGTAGTTTTTGAGGGGATTCAGGGTTAAATGCAAAAAAAATTGGGGCACGAAACAATGTTTTTTTAAGTTTGATGTACAATAACTTTGTTAAATTGGTAATAAATACATAAAATCAACAAACATTAATTGTAGAGAATTTAATTCTGAGAAAATTGATATAATCAAAGTCTAAAATAAAACAGAAATAAGTACCAAAAAAATCGATTTTATTCAGTATAATACATTACTAGCTGTAAAGAAATACCGTACTGTATTTAGTTAAAATAAAACAAAAACAAAAATGTTTGTTCCTTAATGATGAGATAAATTGAGAAAACAAGATTAACTGTTAAATAAATTTGCTTGTAAATAAAAATATCATGTTTTATTACGTTGTTGTCAATGAAGCAAACATTTTCCCATTATTGTTTACTAATCATCGAAATGCAGTTTTTTTTGTTTTATTTAATTTCTAAGTTGGTAATAACGCACGAATAACAGCTGATCAACAATGGTATTCTGTACTGTTACGTTAGAACTGTGTATTAGTGGTGTTTTGCAAGCTACAGCAGGAGATCGGGTTCTGTGATTCGTGTTATTAAATGCAATTTTCTGTGAGTTATAATTCGATTGTTTATTCAGCGAAAAAATGCCTTACTTATTTACATCAGAGGAATACGCTGATATGGTTTTTATTTTGGGTTACTGTAATGGTAATGCTAGAGCTGCTGTAGAAGAATATGAACTACGTTACCCTAATAGGAGGATTCCAGATACCAAAACAATTTCAGGAACTTTTCGTACTCTTCGGGGAAACAGGATCACTACCAAGTACTAGAACCAATTATGAACGAGCTGTCCAACTTGATGATGATATTGTTATTAATGCTGTTCATCGCAGTCCAGGTGTAAGTACACGACGTATTTCTAGGCGGATAGGAGTTTCGCAGTCAACGGTGTGGAGGTCACTTAATCGAAACAAATTTTATCCGTTTCATAAACAAAAGGTTCAACATCTACAGCTAGGGGATGGTCCGCTTCACTTGGAGTTTTGCAACTTTTTGAATATTAATAATCAACTCTACAAGCGTATTTTGTTTACGGATGAGGCACAATTCACTCGGGATGGTGTCAATAACTTGCACAATGAACACTCATGGGCAGAAGAAAATCCACATGAGGTAGTGGAACAGAACTTTCAACACCGATTTAGCGTTAAAGGTCTGGTGTGGCCTTTTGCACAATCGGCTGATTGGACCTTTCATATTACCTGGACGCCCTAAATGCTGAGTTCTATTTGCATTTCCTTCAAGAAGAGTTGCCGCAGCTGTTAGAGAATGTTCCTTTACATCTCAGGCAAAATTTGTACTTCCAGCATGACGGAGCACCTCCCCACTTTTCACGTGCCGTTTCTGCTTACTTAAATCATCAAATTTCCTGGACACTAGATTGGTCGTGGAGGGCCTCACCCTTGGCCACCAAGATCACCAGATCTATCTCCATTGGATTATTGCATCTGGGGATGGATGAAAGACATTGTATACAAGACAAAAGTGAATTCTCGTTGATGAATTAATTGCCCGTATTATGGATTCGGCTGTGCAGATACAGGGGAAGTCCTGAAAAATTAAGAAACGCAACAAAAGCAATACACAAACGTGCTGCAAAATGTATTGATAATGATGGCCTCATTTTCGAACATCTATTATAAAAAGGTGCGTACGGTTGGCCCAACCTGATTAATTTTGCTTAAAAACTAGTAATGTATTATACTGAATAAAATCGATTTTTTGGTACTTATTTCTGTTTTATTTTAGACTTTGATTATATCAATTTTCTCAAAATTAAATTCTCTACAATTAATGTTTGCTGATTTTATGTATTTATTACCAATTTTTAAAAAAGTTATTGTACATCAAACTTAAAAAAACATTGTTTTGTGCCCCAATTTTTTGCATTTAACCCTGAATCCCTCAAAAACTACTACAGGTACAGTTCTGAAACCTATATTTTATTAGCTTTATCAGGTAAAAAATACATAAGAATCCACGATATTTCTTACTTAATTAACCTTTCCAAAAGTTCAGTATGGCTTTTATTTTACTCTTTACCAGGAATTCAGGCGAAATCTTTCGCTAGCTGTAAACTCGCTAACGAAGCGTTTTCGGACCTATGTTTATATAACATTTTTTCATTATTTTTTACTAGTACAATGTGCTGTAGAAGTGGGGGGAGAACTTCATGAATCACCCTGTATATATACAGGGTGTTTGAAAAGTATGGGTACGGCTTAATATTTTTAAAAACCATAGGAGATAACATCTATAAACTTTGCACAGTGTGTCATATGGCTATGTAAACTATTTTTCCTTGCTATTACCATGACATGCCAACCATGGGGGGGACGGCCCACAGAGGAAAAACATGGAAATCTTAAATTGAAGCATGGGTCAAGTGATACCTCATTTGAAAGAGCTCACTTAGTAGAGTTGAATGCCGCAAACCGCATCTCAAAAGGTTTATCCAATCAGAAATGGCGGCTTGTTTTAGGTACACATTGTGAAGTACATTATGCGCTTCCATTTCTGACTGGATCGTCGTATTCTGATGCGGTAGGCGGTGTTTTCACTCTACTAACCAATGTGTTTTCACTGACTTTTTTTAATTAGCAAATTATGTCATAAATTTATAACATAATAAATAAAACACAATAAATACCATTGGTTTTTTTTAGTTTTATTTATTGTGTTATAAATTTATGACATAATTTGCTAATTAAAAAAAGTCAGTGAAAACACATTGGTTAGTAGAGTGAAACGCCGCCTACCGCATCAGAATACGACGATCCAGTCAGAAATGGAAGCGCATAATGTACTTCACAATGTGTACCTAAAACAAGCCGCCATTTCTGATTGGATAAACCTTTTGAGATGCGGTTTGCGGCATTCAACTCTACTAAGTGAGCTCTTTCAAATGAGGTATCACTCGACCCATGCTTTAATTTAAGATTTCCATGTTTTCCTCTGTGGGCCGTCCCCCCATGGTTGGCATGTCATGGTAATAGCAAGGAAAAATAGTTTACATAGCCATATGACACTGTGCAAAGTTTATAGATGTTATCTCCTATGGTTTTTAAAATATTAAGCCGTACCCATACTTTTCAAACACCCTGAATATATATATATATATATATATATATATATATATATATATATATATATATATATATACACACACACAGGGAGTGACACATTTTCATTCATTAAGATGTAAGGAACTTATATTTTTTAAATACATTATAATTTAAGAAAAAATAGTATTTAAAAATATTTTTTTCATATTAGAGTACATTTTTCAAATTTAAAAACATGACTTCCTGAAGTTAAAACTCATGTACGTACATATAGTAAAAACTTTTGTTGTTTTTCTTTGGACCTGATTTCTTAAAATTCTTACTTTAAACTCTGGAGTTTCATGTAGAGTGATAAAAAGAATTCCTCTCTTATGTATTCAGAGAACACATCATATAATGTTATTGATTTAAGAAGCAAAATATTTTCCAAACATAGAATCTGAATACATCTTAATAGAAGGCATATTTTTTGGAGCACATGTAATGTTAAAAAAGGATATATAGTATAAATAAATATTCAAATTGTATATACCAAAATATATATGTGCTAGATAAGTAATGCAAAATCTACATGTTTAATATCAGGCATGTAAGCTATGAACAATGTAGTATTCAACAAAATCTTGAATCTGAAATCATATAAAACTTTACTGTAAAGAATATTTTGTTTAGCAAATTGTACATTTTGTCATGAAATACATGATACATCCAGCAAACCATTGGACTGTCTTTAATCACGTATTTCCATAATGAAGACTTTTAGAAGATTGTTAGCAAAATGTACTTAATGTTTACTTTATGTTTACTTCAGTGGACAAAGTGTGCGAAACCAAAGAGTGCTACGCCACTGCCGGACGGATGTTGTCGTTGGTGGATGTCACAGTGGATCCTTGTGAGGACTTCTACTCCTACGCTTGTGGTGGAATATTGGATAATCCAACTGTTCTGGAAGAAGATCCGGAAATTGATGTGTGGGACAGAATGAAAAGTAAGTATCTTTTAGTTGAATCTTTGTCGCATAAGTATTGCTCACGAGATAGTGCTTTACCCTTAGTGATAAGATTCATAGTTTCTGTTGTTTTAGTCACAACTGACTGTTCTCAGAAGCTGTAAAGGCCATATCGCCTCTCAGTCCAGCGTCTCATCAGAAGTTAAAGAACTACTACGAGGGGTGTGTTCATTATGACAAACTTATCTCAGAGGAGGAGAGAAAAATAGAAGGTATGAGTATTGTTATGTGCTTGTACTCGTGTTCTAGCATGATAATAAATATTATAAAAAGTATTGACTCACAAAAATAAAGTAAGTTAATGAAAAATATGGACAGAAACTTTCTTGGACTGGGGGTGATCGAATATGTCAATGGACCATAAGTGTATCACCTTCAGTTTCACAACAAAAACACATTGTTCTGTACATCGTCTTTAGACTCAGGAGTGCATTAAAATGTTCCTATTTTTTAAGTGAAGGTCACGTTTAATAATGATGTTGTAAAACTTAGTTGTAATTAATCATGCAACAATTTTAATTAATCAGATTAACATTTGAACTGGCAGTTATTTTTTCCTCGGATGACAGACCATTTTTTAGTGTTTGTAGCCGTACTTTAAACATTTTGTAAAATGTTTAATTTAATGTTAATGTTTAAATAAAAATTTTTGTTATAAACCTATATGTGAATATATTATTTTTTCTGGAACATTAATTAGGGTATAAAAACAATATGCATAAACCATACAAAATTACTTACACATATTCAATTTTTAAGTGGTGTGACTGCCCCTAAAGTCTACTAATATTATAAATATTAGAATCTGTGATAGCCAATTTATTCTTAATTCTATCTAGTTTCAGAAAATATATAATGGGTTCAGGTTATATTCCAGAAATATTATATACTGTAAAAACCTCAAATAGTACACGAAAGGCTAAATTTGTCACTATAATACAATTATTTTCAAAAATTTACAAAAAATATAATTCTTACACTAAATGTTTTTAAAATATACCACAATTTTGAGAATTACATACACTACAAAACAATAAATTAATTAATGACCAAATTCTAAATTTTTTATTTTTGAAAAGTGGTGGGACATACCTAAATTTGTTACTATAGGTACGATTATTTTCATAATTTTGCACTAAATATTTCCAAAATATACAAAAATTTAGCATAGTATTTTCTAAAACAAAGATATAACAAGATATAAACCAACATAATAAAATTGGCTAGAAGAAGATGATCTTTCTTAGTGGTGGGAATAACTGAATGAAAATAACTGGTTTAGTTCGGTTATTTTATTTTTAACCGATTAGTCGGTTATTTTTGCTGCATCCAGTTAAATTAGTCTATAGACTAATTTTTCTACCGACTAATTTTTTCTATAAAGTTAACTGATTGTGCAGACTTTAGTTTGTACTTGAATTAGTCGGTGATTCTGATCGGTTATTTTAAATTAGTCTTTAGATAAGTTTTTTCTACCGACTAATTTTTCTATAAGTTAACTGGTTGTGAAGACTTAGTCTGTACTTGAATTAGTCGGTGATTCTGATCGGTTATTTTAAATTAGTCTTTAGATAAGTTTTTCTACCGACTAATTTTTCTATAAGTTAACTGGTTGTGAAGACTTAGTCTGTATTTGAATTAGTCGTTGATTCTGATCGGTTATTTTAAATTAGTCTTTAGATAAGTTTTTCTACCGACTAATTTTTCTATAAGTTAACTGGTTGTGAAGACTTAGTCTGTATTTGAATTAGTCGTTGATTCTGATCGGTTATTTTAAATTAGTCTTTAGATAAGTTTTTCTACCGACTAATTTTTCTATAAGTTAACTGGTTGTGAAGACTTAGTCTATATTTGAATTAATCGTTGATTCTGATCGGTTATTTTAAATTAGTTCTTTAGATAAGTTTTTCTACCGACTAATTTTTCTATAAGTTAACTGGTTGGGAAGACTTAGTCTATATTTGAATTAATCGTTGATTCTGATCGGTTATATTAATTTAGTCTTTAGATTAGTTTTTCTACCGACTAATTTTTCTATAAGTTAAGTTAACTGGTTGTGAAGACTTAGTCTATTTTTGAATTAATCGTTGATTCTGATCGGTTATTTTTAAATTAGTCTTTAGATTAGTTTTTTTCTACCAAATAATTTTCTGTAAGTTAACTGGTTGTGCAGACAGTCTATACTTGAATTGATCGTTTTATTATAATAAGTTATTTTTATTACTGAAATATCGTTTTTTACCGATTAACTTTCGGTTAACTTTGGTGATTCGTAATTAAAATAAATTATAATTTTACAAATTGAACGGTAATTATCTTGTAGTGTTATAGATGATATATGATAATATAACATTTTAAAATGTTATGACTATAACGTATGCACAGAAAAAAATAAATATTACAATTACAGAATTTCGTTTTCAATTACGGTTCTGCCAGTGCGGGTTTGCTTGGAATTTTTTGATTGTATATTCAGGTCCGAACTCAGACCGGGTTTTCGTACTATTTTCTTGCGGAGGCCTGTCACACGTCTATATGAAAGGGACTGTGTCTGGTGGCGGGGACACGACGGGGGCCCGACCGAATATCTTTACCAGGGCTCGCCAAAGCTAAGTACGGCCGTGAGTAAATTGGCCGCGCCGCGTACCTGTCTCAACAGGAATGGTTCATTTCCCCCACCACCCCATCCCTTTGACTCTCCATATCTATCAAAGAATATAAATAATCAGTTCAGTTCGCACCTACTTATCTCCAATAGAAGATCTTCTTTTATCAAACTTTGATGTTTGATTTTTTTATATGACATAAATAAAAATAATTGTGTAGGTATTAGGGTTAAGGTGTTTCGTAAATAATAGTGTTTTGTTTAAATACAAAAAATGAAATGCGTTATATTGAGAGTAAGTTAAGCAGAGCATTAGGCTAATTGTTTAGGTGTAATTGTTATCTGTAAATAAAAATAAACTCTGAAATTGTGTACTAAAATGTGGATTGAATTTTAAAAGGTAATCGGTTATTCATTCGACTAAAATAACCGATTAACGAGAAAAATAACTGACTGGTTAGTCGGTTATAAAATCCATTCGGTTATCCCATCACTAATCTTTCTGGCAAGTTTTATGATGTCACTATTGCCAAAACAGCAAAACAAAATTTCACCATTGAAATCGGTAATTCTTTTTCTTTGAAATTATACTGTATATACATAGTGATACTAGTGTTGATGTATCTGTATGAACTGTCAAAACACATGCATGTCAGATCAACATTATAATGTTGATTGCCAGTTCCAGGGTTAATGCACAAATTTCTTATTCCAGCATTACTCAAACCTGGTGTTTCTTAAATAGATAATATTACCATAGACATTATTAACTTACTCACTATTTAATTGGACATATTTGATGCAAAATTTTCAGTTTGGTATTCTATCAGTTTTTTGTATTTATTTATAACTAGCGGGCCCGGCGCGCTTTGCTGCGCATTTCAATAATTTTTTGCAAAAGTTGCCCGCGGCTTCGCACGCAATTTCCCGTTGAAAACAGTACACTATATTCACTTATTCTTTTTCTATCACATTCTAAACATTGCTGAGATAATTGATAGTCGTTCCATCGTGAGCCTCTTGGGCGTATTATGAAGGTATGTACCATATTCCTGCCTCTATCTAGCTGTTACCCACGGCTTCGCACGCAAATCTTAAGAACCGAAGTCCTTATATTACTTAGTAAATTTTTTTTTTTACTATAATAAATTTTAGATTAAATTAGTTATATCTCCGATGCCACGATTGAGCTTGCTTTGTTGTCTCGATCGAGAGAATATGTACACACGGAGTTTTGAGAACCATACTTCTGTCAAAAAAAACAACTAAGGTTGATTTTATAACATTCTTTATATTTGTAGCCAACGTAAGATAGTAATTATGATATCTGCATTACTCTTCTGATCAAGCATGAGCATGGTTTATATTAAATAAATATTGCAGTTAAAGGTGAATTTTTACGTCAAATTTGAATTGTATTATCTGGATAGTAAAGTCTATGTTTAACAGTGATTGCAAAAACAGTTTAAACAAAATTTGTCGTTTCTCTTAAGCTTACTCTATGCTTTAAAACTATAAGTGTAATATATGTTTACAAAGAACAGCTGATTAAAAATTTGAAAAGACGTTAACATATGTTTGCTGCAATGCATTTCTTATGGGTATTTCTGTAACCAGTGGGGCGGAATCCTGAATCGGGAAAGGGATGGGCATAGCTTATAAACCTTCTCCGTGGAAAAATACATATACGTACAAATTTTCATCATGATCGGTCCAATAGTTCACGATTCCATAAAGGACAAACATACAAACATTCATTTTTATATATATAGATAAAATATCAGCAACAATTTGACCATTTGTAATTCAAATTACATGCATATTCCATTTAAATTTACAGATTGATGTGTGTGTATGATCTATCATTATCAGTTTCATTTCAGGATGGTTGTCTTAAAATATGGCAATGAAGAATAAGAAGGGTTAAAATGTTAAGATTGACACATTTTAAATAAATAGACAATAACATTACCTGTATTTCATTTTATTTATTAATTGTATTATTATAACTACACACAGAGTGAATCATAATAATTAGTTAGAAATATTGTTTTGTAGAAACTAGGTTGTGCCGTAGATTTGTTTGGAAATCCCCACACCTTTTTGCTGTAAGACATTGTAAAAGTATTATCTGACATATCTGCGTTAAATATGTACCTTTCCAAACAGGAGTCTTTGTTATACGTTCTACCTATAAGAATAAGTACTCTGTTACTCTGTAAGTACTCTGCTAAGTTTAATGTCAAGTACAATCCCCAAGAGCTTAACAGGTTTAATGTAGTTGTCGTCTAAATTTAAATTATTATTGTATGTAAAAATTATGTTTTGAGTCTTATTTTCATTTATAATAAGGTTGTTGGCTGAATACCAATCTTTAGCTTGTTGAAGAGCATTAATTAATTGTACATTAAGTTGCCACACATCCACATTAGAACAAAGAAGAGTTGTATCGTCTGCATAAAGTACAGACATGGATGAAACATTAACATGAGTACTGTGTTAATTTTGAAGCATTGTTAATGACCTACTTTGGACTGTTTCATATACACCTTTGTTATGGTACCCGTCTATGGGGCAACTATGGTGCCTCCAAAAAAGTTTTCTTGTGGCAAAAAAAGGCAATCAGGTTAATGGCAGATCTTTTTAATCAAGAGTCCTGCAGACAGTCTTTTGTAATTTTAAAATAATGACTCTTGCTACAAGATTATATTGAAACCTAGTGTTGTAATCATGTACTAACTCATGAGAGATAAAGGTGTTCTGATATTTTCTCTAACAAACACTAAATTCGGATATATATATATATATATAATATATATATATATATATATATCAGAATTTAGTGTTTGTTAGAGAAAATATCAACACCTTTATCTCTCATGAGTTAGTACATGATTACAACACTAGGTTTCAATATAATCTTGTAGCTCCTCAAGTAAGACTAACTCAGACTTATAATAGATACAATTCCCAACGAACTAGATTATTCAACAAACTACCATTACTATAAGAGAACTGCCGATTAATAAGTTTAAATTAAGGATTTCAACTTGGCTTAAGACAAAAGCTTTTTTATTTTGTTGATGAGTACATGAATTGCAACATGTTTGATCTGTTACAAAATACATCTGGTTAATGTAACTAAATTAGCAGTAAGTAAATTAGTTTTTTATGTGAAATGTTTTTTTCATGACGAAGCCTACTGCAACTGAAAATGTTATTTAATGGCCAATAAAAATCTTGAGTCTTGAATAAGAATAGTTTTATTGTCATTCAGACTTACAAAAGCATTGATTGACAAAGTCATTCAAATTTAGCAACATTGCCATGTCCACTAACCTAATTAAATAAATAATATTAAAATACTTAATAACAGACAAAAAATAGTTATTGCTTAATAAAACTTACCAAACTTAATCTCTATGAAAACTAGAGACCAAAATAACAATAGGAACATAACACATATTCCAACAAAATACAAATTTATTTATTAATAAAAATTACACAGTCCCACTTAGTGTAAAACATTAATATAATCAAGCACAGTGGCACAGTATAAAAAAATGAATTCTTAATTTAAAAATTGATTCCATACATTAGGAAAAAATCATTTAAAGAACAAAAAGGATTATTGAATAACCACTTATTACATTTTTGTTTAAATATTTTCACTGGATGTTCACTTATAAGGTGATTTACTTTATTGTACACTTCCAGAGACTATACAATATGGCTTAACAAAGACTTCCTTAATACGAGGCACGTCCAGAAAGTAAGTGTACTGGTACTCTCACAGCTGTAGGGAATACTTTTTCGACATGTTGGCAACACTGCCGCGTAGCCTGAATCCTCCCCTTCAAAACGAGACCAATCCGAGGTTAGTGTGTTTTGAAAACTCTTGACACAGTAGCATCTCTCATGAAAAATGTCGATCGTATCTCCCGCCAAGTGCGAAATTCGCGCCCGTGATTCGCTACCTCGTTCTGAAGGGAAAAGCTCAGGTTGAAATTTATAATGAGGTGAAAACTGTTTACGGTAATGGAGCTATGAATCGTACGAGCGTGTACAAGTGGTGTCACGAGTTTTAAAAATGGCCATACTTCCGTGCATGACGATCAGAGGAGCGGAAGACCTTCAATTGTGACTGACGAACTTGAAGATAAAATCGAGAAAACGGTCCGTGACGATCGCAGATTGACGTTAGATGAACTCGCAAATCTCCAGATCCCTGATACACGAAACAATCACAAAAACTCTCGGATATCGGAAATTGTCCTGCGAGGTGGGTCCCAAAACAGCTGAAAGAACAGCATAAGTTGAATCGAGTTGCAGAACCCCAAAGAGTTTTCGCAACGCTACGAACTTGAAGACGATCATTTTCTCTACTCTATTGTTACTGGAGACGAAACTTGGGTTGCCCACTACACGCCTGAAACTAAGAGGCAGTCTTAACAGTTTTTCACCTCAAATTTCAATCGGAGCTTTTCCCTTCACAACGAGGTAGCGAATGAAGCCCGAATTTCGCACTTGGCGGGAGATACGATCGACATTTTTCGCGAGAGATGCTACTGGCGTCAAGAGTTTACGCCACACTAACCTCGGATTGGTCTCGTTTTGAAGGGGAGGATTCAGGCTTTACGCGGCAGTGTTGCCAACATGGTCGAAAAAGTATATTCCCTACAGCTATGAGAGTACCAGTACACTTACTTTCTGGACATGCCTCGTATATGGTACTCAATTGGCCTTTTTATTGTAGTTATGAATTTCATTTCTAAATTGTAACAAGTCATGATTCTTCAGAATGAAAGTAATCAAATCAAATATATATATATAAATTGATGATAGTTTGTAATTCTAATTGAGTGAACAAAGATCTACAGTGAGCTTTTGTTTCTGCTCTTCTTATTACCCTTATTGCAATTGTAATTGCTTTTTTGAAGAATAAAAAAATCATCAATCCTAAAACAGTTGCCAGATAGAATTAAACCGTATTGAAAAATGTATTGAAAATAAGCATAATGTGCTGTTTTCAGATGGTGACTTGGTACCTTAGTGTCTAGTAAGTAAACTAACTTCAGTTGAGATATCCAAAGTTGTGGAGGCTGCAGAGAATTTTGTATGGTGTGAAGGCTGATTTGATAGTTCTGAATGTGACATAAACATGTTGATGTTTCCAGGTCATAAAATATTGGATAGTGTAGTACTGTTTGTGAATGCTACAAGTGATCCTGAGAATGACTTCACACGACTTCTCATCAGTCTGTTTAAACTGCTTTGATATTTCTGAATGTGACATAAACATGTTGGTGTTTCCAGATTAGTAAAATATTGGACAGTGTAGCTCTGTTTGTGAACGCTACAAGGGATCCTGAGAATGACTTTACACAGCTTCTCATCAATCTGTTTAAACTGCTTTGATATTTCTGAATGTGACATAAACTTGTTGGTGTTTCCAGATTAGTAAAATATTGGACAGTGTAGCACTGTTTGTGAACGCTAAAAGGGATCCTGAGAATGACTTTACACAGCTTTTCATCAACCTGTTTAAACTGCTTTGATATTTGTGAATGTGACATAAACTTGTTGATGTTTCCAGGTCGTAAAATACTGGACAGTGTAGGACTGTTTGTGAACGCTACAAGTGATCCTCAGAATGACTTCACAGAACTTCTCATCAGTCTCTTTAAACACGGCAGGTAACATAATTGCAACTAAGTAAATCAATTAATTGTTACTTATCTTCAAATATATTAGTTTACTTGCATATTTCATTAAGTGTTTGAATCCCATCTGGGTTTATTTTCAATACACTGATTACCTTTGTATCATCAAATAAGCTTTTTATTTTGGATTTACGTGATCAAAGATTGTTAAAATACTGTTACACAAAAGCAACTTTTCACACAATCCCACTTGATATTGGGGCCCTCTTCTTCAGAGTTAATAAATTTACCAAATAATAATTTGATGTTGTCCTAAAAAACATTTCTAATTAATAAACAGAGGTAAATGTTAGAAAATGTAATTGAAGTTTACTCAGTACTGAAGATCACTCAGCAAAGAGTCGCAGCGTAAGTGACAAGCAATAGTTGCCTCTCAAATAGTCAATCTGTCATAAATGTTTCAACAACAAGGCTATAAGGGGGTTTCGAGATAACAACCATCTATATGTTTAGTAGGGAATGTTTACATTCCAGCTATAACGCATCATACAGCAAAGTTGGAAACTACAAGTTTCAGTTCTTGGACCATCTTATGATAATTTCTGTTCTTATACTTCTTCAATATCTTGTGTGGTTTCAAGATAGGAATAGTACACAATTTGAGAAGCATACAATAACATGACAGCAATATGATTGAATACAATAACCACATCAATTTCTAACATCAATCAGCACATGTATTCCAAAAGAATACTAAACTATACAGAATATTGTTTTGATCTTGCCATAACAACCATGGAGTAAAGAGTAATAGTGGTGCCATTGTACATAACTGCAAGGTTGCAGCTGATTACTTGCAGGCGCATGATGTCATTCACAGAGCATGGAGCAGCTTATTTCCGGAGCTGTCACTCGCTTGCAAGATTCAAGATGTCTCCATTAGTCACTAAGCAACGTAACAAGTTACAATAGTCTTACTCAAACTATTAGGCAGTAATGAATAAACAAATTTAAGCACTGTAGACTTGTTTTAAATTAACAGGAACATTGCAAAAGGCTTGAAAATTTACAAAATTACTAACTTAGATAAATAGAGAATAGTCATAGAAAATGGTTTAATAATACTGAAAGCATGATAGGGTAAGCAAAAAATCAAAAACGAAAATTGAACAAGAACTAAATTAACATATAATAATTAGAAACTAACAAACAATGTAACAATTATATAAATATTACAAAATATGTAAATTAGATGGTTGAAACTTAAACTCTTACAACTATTCAGCAAAAGTTAAAATTTAACGTTGATTCAAACTTAACAGATAAAATGACAAACTTAAGGAACTAATATCACAACTAATATTCATTCAGACAGTAAAGCACCTTTTTAAAGCCATTTGCTTACAACTCTTTTAAACATATTTATATTTGTAATCCATCCTCCTTTTAGTACCTAATTTATTAAATAATTTTATTTTCATATACAGGGTGATTCATGAAGTTCTCCCCCCACTTCTACAGCACATTGTACTAGTAAAAATAATGAAAAAATGTTATATAAACATAGGTCCGAAAACGCTTCGTTAGCGAGTTACAGCTAGCGAAAGATTTCGCCTGAATTCCTGGGTAAAGAGTAAAATAAAGCCATACTGAACTTTTGGAAAGGTTAATTAAGTAAGAAATATCGTGGATTCTTATGTATTTTTACCTGATAAAGCTAATAAAATAGGTTTCAGAACTGTACCTGTAGTAGTTTTTGAGGGATTCAGGGTTAAATGCAAAAAATTGGGGCACGAAACAATGTTTTTTTTATGTTTGATGTACAATAACTTTGTTAAATTGGTAATAAATACATAAAATCAACAGACATTAATTGTAGAGAATTTAATTCTGAGAAAATTGATATAATCAAAGTCTAAAATAAAACAGAAATAAGTACCAAAAAATCGATTTTATTCAGTATAATACATTACTAGCTGTAAAGAAATACCGTACGGTATTTAGTTAAAATAAAACAAAAACAAAATGTTTGTTCCTTAATGATGAGATAAATTGAGAAAACAAGATTAACTGTTAAATAAATTTGCTTGTAAATAAAAATATCATGTTTTATTACGTTGTCAATGAAGCAAACATTTTCCCATTATTGTTTACTAATCATCGAAATGCAGTTTTTTGTTTTATTAATTTCTAAGTTGGTAACGCACGAATAACAGCTGATCAACAATGGTATTCTGTACTGTTACGTTAGAACTGTGTATTAGTGGTGTTTTGCAAGCTACAGCAGGAGATCGGGTTCTGTGAATCGTGTTATTAAATGCAATTTTTCTGTGAGTTATAATTCGATTGTTTATTTAGCGAAAAAATGCCTTACTTATTTACATCAGAGGAATACGCTGATATGGTTTTTATTTTGGGTTACTGTAATGGTAATGCTAGAGCTGCTGTAGAAGTATATGAACTACGTTACCCTAATAGGAGGATTCCAGATACCAAAACAATTTCAGGAACTTTTCGTACTCTTCGGGAAACAGGATCACTACCAAGTACTAGAACCAATTATGAACGAGCTGTCCAACTTGATGATGATATTGTTATTAATGCTGTTCATCGCAGTCCAGGTGTAAGTACACGACGTATTTCTAGGCGGATAGGAGTTTCGCAGTCAACGGTGTGGAGGTCACTTAATCGAAACAAATTTTATCCGTTTCATAAACAAAAGGTTCAACATCTACAGCTAGGGGATGGTCCGCTTCGCTTGGAGTTTTGCAACTTTTTGAATATTAATAATCAACTCTACAAGCGTATTTTGTTTACGGATGAGGCACAATTCACTCGGGATGGTGTCAATAACTTGCACAATGAACACTCATAGGCAGAAGAAAATCCACATGAGGTAGTGGAACAGAACTTTCAACACCGATTTAGCGTCAATGTCTGGTGTGGCCTTTTGCACAATCGGCTGATTGGACCTTTCATATTACCTGGACGCCTAAATGCTGAGTTGTATTTGCATTTCCTTCAAGAAGAGTTGCCGCAGCTGTTAGAGAATGTTCCTTTACATCTCAGACAAAATTTGTACTTCCAGCATGACGGAGCACCTCCCCACTTTTCACGTGCCGTTTCTGCTTACTTAAATCATCAATTTCCTGGACACTGGATTGGTCGTGGAGGGCCTCACCCTTGGCCACCAAGATCACCAGATCTATCTCCATTGGATTATTGCATCTGGGGATGGATGAAAGACATTGTATACAAGACAAAAGTGAATTCTCGTGATGAATTAATTGCCCGTATTATGGATTCGGCTGTGCAGATACAGGGAAGTCCTGAAAAATTAAGAAACGCAACAAAAGCAATACACAAACGTGCTGCAAAATGTATTGATAATGATGGCCTCATTTTCGAACATCTATTATAAAAAGGTGCGTACGGTTGGCCCAACCTGATTAATTTTGCTTAAAAATAGTAATGTATTATACTGAATAAAATCGATTTTTTGGTACTTATTTCTGTTTTATTTTAGACTTTGATTATATCAATTTTCTCAGAATTAAATTCTCTACAATTAATGTCTGTTGATTTTATGTATTTATTACCAATTTAACAAAGTTATTGTACATCAAACATAAAAAAAACATTGTTTCGTGCCCCAATTTTTTGCATTTAACCCTGAATCCCTCAAAAACTACTACAGGTACAGTTCTGAAACCTATTTTATTAGCTTTATCAGGTAAAAATACATAAGAATCCACGATATTTCTTATTTAATTAACCTTTCCAAAAGTTCAGTATGGCTTTATTTTACTCTTTACCCAGGAATTCAGGCGAAATCTTTCGCTAGCTGTAACTCGCTAACGAAGCGTTTTCGGACCTATGTTTATATAACATTTTGACGTGACAACGTCTTAAATTAGGTTGCGGCTCGGAGTCACTCATGAAAAAGTGTAACGCCCGGTAACGTTACGATGCCCGTCCAGTGGGTCCGCCGCACGGGATAAAGCAGATAACTGTGGGTCCGCCGCACGGGATAAAGCAGATAACTATGTTTATTCGTGAAAATGTGGAGTGCTTAGATTCGTCATTTACAACAACTACAACAATAAAGGTAAATAATTGTACACTGATATTTCATTATCGTAAACTATGATTGATTGATTAATTGTTAGACTGACACAAAAGTTGAGAAACTGAGTTTATAGGTTATGTCATACTATTGACAAATGTTGATAGTGTTAAGTAAATTATTAGTTTAAATCACTCTGCAATCAATCGTAATTCAGTCGATTGAGAAGAAACAGCGCGTATTGCTAGTCAAACATTTAAAATAACAAAATTATAACCTCTAACCTGTCATAACAGTGCGACCAAACAAACGAACTAAACCGACCAATCACCACGCGCGAAGTTAGAATTTAACTGTGTTTAGCAAGAATTTCAAATTCCAATTTTAGTAAATGTTTTATTCAACTTTACCATTTACAATAACAAATTTTAATTAATTTCAAATTATGTACAATGTTTTAGTAAACAAAATATATTTCTATAGTTAAAATTTGTGCAATTGTTATTTTCATTCAATTCCTTGTTCCTATTGTGCAATTTAATAATATTCATATCAATAAATATTCTACCGAGAAAAAGACGTTGTCACGTAAAATCTTTGCCCGTAAAACCGACTTTACAGGCAACCATAATTTTTTTTCATTATTTTTACTAGTACAATGTGCTGTAGAAGTGGGGGGAGAACTTCATGAATCACCCTGTATAAATGACAACTTTCTGTTTTTTCTGGCTCTAACAAGTACTTTTTTCAAGTTTTATAAGTGTATATAAAATTCCTCTTTTTTCCAAATGGCAACAGTGTAATTTTGTAGATTTATTTTCACATCCAATAAACAATTATATATGTACAAACAAGGCAAGGCAATGAGCTTTAAGTGCCTGGAAAGCTTGCAGACAAGATCCCCTTTCTTTAAAATTTGTTATAATTCTTATTGGTTTATTCTTGCAGATGAAGACCCTTTTCCCCATAAAGTAATATAATAAACTAAGTGGGAGTGGAAAAAGGCATTATAGGAGGTTATTACCATTTCTTCAGTTGTACAGAGTTTCAATTTACACAAACAGGAAAATTACTCTTACTAAATTATTAAAAACCTATATATATATATATATATATATATATATATATATATATATATATATATATATATATGTCTTTCCCAGCCTTTTCTTCCATCTAAGAAGATGCCTACTATATTTACATGATTAAAACAGTTGTAAATAGCTTTGTCCATTAAACAAAATTATATTTTCTGTTTTTTTAATTATTTATGACAAGTCTGATAGCCTGAAACCACTCAGTTGTTAACCTCACTGCATTTTTATGTTGTTTTATGAAACCATTAAGTCTACTATGATGATTTAGAAGAGTAGTATCATCAGCAAACAAGACATACAGAGCAAACTGAAATCAAAATCATTAAATGCAACAATAAATAAAACAGTGCCTAAAACCAAGCCCTTTGGCAAATGGTTTGAATGTTTTTTTTTTATATAATAGTACGAGTTACATAACTACGAGTAATGGTTGGTTAATTTTACTAATAATACAACTCTTCTACAGTGAACCACTGTTCAGACTCCAACTTGATGTGGACTCTACCAATTCCTCTTTTTTCCAAATGGCAATCACAGTACCTGACTGGTCATCTTCTCATTTCCGACCTGCTGCTGAGAGGAACAAAAAGTGTAGGCACAAACCATCAGATAAGATTCCCGAGGACCTTCGCGTGGCTTACTCAGCTTACACAAACTGTAAGGTGAGTTAACAGAGTTACCATTAATAGTCAATGAGTTGTACTTATTTTCTTATACTCATATACCCTGCATCTCCCTTTAGTATATAAGAGACCAGGTAATTTTACTATGTGGATTGTAAAGTAAGAAATATTCAATCAAATGAATTATTGTTCATTTAGTTGCAGTGCACAGCTCTCAAGACTAATCTAATCACAGTCGCTGAGTAATTATTGTGAGGACTGAGCAGTGTCCAGTATTGCTTTGAATGTCTCTCACTAGAATCGCCAGTCACTGTTGCAGGGCACAGCTCTTAGGACTAGTCCAATCGCAGTCACTGAGTAATTATTGTGAGGACTGAGCAGTGTCCAGTATTGCTTTGAATGTCTCTCACTAGAATCGCCAGTCACTGTTGCAGGGCACAGCTCTTAGGACTAGTCCAATCGCAGTCACTGAGTAATTATTGTGAGGACTGAGCAGTGCCCAGTATTGCTTTGAATGTCTCTCACTAGAATCGCCAGTCACTGTTGTAGGGCACAGCTCTTAGGACTAGTCCAATCGCAGTCACTGAGTAATTATTGTGAGGACTGAGCAGTGTCCAGTATTGCTTTGAATGTCTCTCACTAGAATCGCCAGTCACTGTTGCAGGGCACAGCTCTTAGGACTAGTCCAATCGCAGTCACTGAGTAATTATTGTGAGGACTGAGCAGTGCCCAGTATTGCTTTGAATGTCTCTCACTAGAATCGCCAGTCACTGTTGTAGGGCACAGCTCTTAGGACTAGTCCAATGGCAGTCACTGAGTAATTATTGTGAGGACTGAGCAGTGTCCAGTATTGCTTTGAATGTCTCTCACTAGAATCGCCAGTCACTGTTGCAGGGCACAGCTCTCAAGACTAGCTCTTATTCCATTCTATAATTGAATATAGAATGGAAAGAATATGGAATTGGTGTAGTTCTTGTAGTATTGTTGTCACTCATACAACTGCAGGAAAAATTGTAAAACGTGCTCAAGACATCTGATATTTAAAATAAGTCTAATACAGTAGTTCTGAGCAAGTTGCATTCTGCGCAATGAGCAAGTTGCATTCTGCGCAATTGCTCAACAGTCACATCACTGAACACCAAGTTAAAGTAGTCAAAGTGTGGCATTATACATAATTGTCTTAACCAATATCACTATAATTATTATTGAATAGCAAATTTAAAGCAAACTATGGATGCCAGCAAAGACTTTGTTGCACATTATCATAACATGGTCTGACAATTTTAGGTTTATATTCATATTCAGTATGAGATTTTTCAGTTTATTTTGGTAAATTAGTTCTCGACTGTTTAAGTTTTAGTCCGGTATCATGGTTAAAATGATACATTACTTTTGAGTTACTTGTTATCATTGCTTGAATCTCATTTTTATTCAGTTTCAGTTCATATGGTTTAGCTCATAAGTTAATCGCTTCTATATACAAGTTGATTAGTGAAACAAAAATGTCTAGTTCGTTAAGTAAACAGTGACCGTGTGTTTGTAAATCATCCGTGTAAAGGCGAATATTTGAATGCCTTACGATTGAAATAATATAATTTATGTAAAGTGAGAATAGAAGGGGTCCAAGGACAGAGCCTTATGGAACTTCCCTTGTAACAGTTTTCCAGTTAGACATATTATACCTCTCCTTCACACATTGCTGATGTCCAGTGAGGTAAGACTCCACCCAGTTAAAACAACCATCAGAAAAACCATACTTCTTTAATTTGATGAGGAGAAGGGGGAAGTAGACGAAGTAGGTCTTTGAAAAATAAAATAGTATTAAAGTATCACTAGCCTCTTATCCATTGCCAAGTGAATATCATCAGTGATTTTCAATAAAGCTGTAGTGGTACTGTGGTTAGACTTGAATCCTGATTGGGATTTGTTCAAAATATTATTGTTATTGAGGAAAGAAGAAATCTGTTAGTGAACTACTCTAAGATATTTTGAGAGATGTGATAGACTATTTATTGGGTCTAGTTCAGAAGGAGTTGAATGGTTAAAAGATTTCTTCAATGGGCTAACTAGAGTATATTTCGAAACAACAGAGGAAACAGAAGAATTCAATGAAGAATTGAAAATTCGTATTATAACACACAGTGTGATTT
This sequence comes from Homalodisca vitripennis, assembly GCF_021130785.1. Classification (NCBI taxonomy): domain Eukaryota; kingdom Metazoa; phylum Arthropoda; class Insecta; order Hemiptera; family Cicadellidae; genus Homalodisca; species Homalodisca vitripennis. The sequence continues at coordinate 40,140 of NW_025779807.1, forward strand.
CAGAAAGTGTGAAGGGATGTATTATTATCAGCCCCTGATCATCCTCGAAAAAGGATCGAGTACATTGGCCTCACTCACAGGTATGAACCAGAACCTGCCACCAATGCTTCCTGAGGATTAGCCCTCAGCTCACCTACGTAGTCATGAGCTACAGATTGATCTAGTGAAATATTTATAAAATAATCATTAATTTTATTTATATCAAAAGGAACAGGGTAGTTGACATTGGATTTTCCAATAAAACTACCCTTAATAGATTCTTAAAACTGTTTCACAGATCATGGACTGTTGCTTGGACAGAGTACTGTAATAAAACCTAACTTTGGAATTTATGATCTGCTGTTGCATATGACTCCTGAGACATTTGTAAGTAGCCCAATTGTGTGTAGACTTTGACCTCTTAGCCTTTCGGAAAGCTGAGTCTCTTTGTTTCTATCAGTCTCTTATGAAATCATTTATCCAAGGGGCGGGGATTTTAGAGATTCGTTTATAAAAGAGTTAAATTTGATAACTATATCATTCACATCATTGGTGACAGTAACCTCATGCCAGAGCAGAACATCAGCATCAAGAAGAGCAGCTACGTCACTGTATTTTTGATAAGTGATGAGTTTTGACATATTTTTTGGAGTTTAGAGTTTATAGGTGCAAAAGATGAGATTATGCTTTGAAAGTTTAGGGGCAGAAAGTTCTCTGTGGTGAACCACATGGCTCGTATCAGAGATAGCCAAGTCTCGGTTGTAACAGTATGGAAAGTAAAGTTACGGTTGAAGTGGGAGTAGTTTCGTTACAAGATTTAAACATTATAGTCGAATATGCTTGGTCGTGAGTAGGAGGTTGAGTCAAGTTCAAGTTCAGGTTGCCCATGACAATGACATAACTATAACGAGCTATAAAGTCATTAAGTATGTGTTCATACTCAGAATTGGAGCCGATATTGGGGGCTTAATGATATACATGTACAAGAATATGTGTTCCATTGACACTAACGCCCAGAAACATGTATTCTGGACACCCCTCCCTAGATGTGTTGGATGATAGAAGTAGGAAAGTAAGATGACTGAAAATAAGAAGATACTATCCTCATCTATCCATTCTAGTTGACCCTCTCAACTAGCTTTCATTGTGATAACAGCAAATAAATAAATCCCAATATTATTGTGTTTAATAATTTTGCACTTTTCAGAACAATTTCTCAAACTTCATGGAAACAACACAAAAAGCCTTGGAGTATTTTGGAGTATTCGACTACATGGATCATTTTGAATCAGCTCAACTCATTCAAGAGATCCGGATATCAATTGAATTTGATATTTTGGAGCTACTTGCAGTAAGTACTTGTAAAAGCTGCTAATGTCTGACACAATTTTGTTATAATTTAAATTAGTATGCTAATTTAATATTGACTGAATAGGTAAAAATCCTCCAAGGTTGGCTATGAAGTTGTACTTGCATATGGCATATCCATTTCCCATTAACTTTTTTTATAGAGTCAATAATACAAGTTTTCGAGAATTTTAGTTAGGGTAATGTTTATACATGTCATGTATGTTTGCCATTAATAGCAGTACCGCATTTCCCTATAGGCCCACTAGGCCCAGGCACACAAAAGAAAAAAGTTGCGGCGGCGGGGGTGCAACGTTGACTCATTCATTGGTTCATTCTTTTATTTATTAAAAACACTCCTATATATATATATATATATATATATATATATATATATATATATATATATACTATTGTAATTATCTTTCATCAAAATTACGTAATTAAGAAATTTGCTGGATTTCTACGTCAGTGTAATCAGAGTCCTCTGGGGGGGGGGGGGCGCTCTTTGGTCTGTAGGCCTAGGGGCGCCGAATTTGTAAATGCGGCCCTGATTAATAGTTGTTAAGTTTTTGTACTGTAGAGAGGTTTAAATGAGAGGTTTCTTAATCAGTAATTGAAAATGGTTATGATAATTAATTAAAATTTATTTCTAAACTTAAAAAAATGAGAAATGTGTTGCATAAAAATAAACTTTTGCAGAACTGTAGCAGCAATCTCTTGTAAGAGTTAGTTTTAGTTATGCCAGTTGTCTTGATTTTTATATTTTTATAGTGTATTTTAATGGCAAACATTGGTGTTTATTATGCAGTTGTGATCAACAAAAAACGGTTTAATGGTTTCAAATATAAATAAATCATCAGCTGGTCTCAGAAAGAAATTTATACGTTTTAGCTTCCAATATGCTCATTGAATGACCAATCACTTACACACTTTATAATTAGAATATTAAGAATGGTGTGCAAAATTTACAACTGTCTCATGTTCACAGAAGCAGAATGATAGTCGAAATAAAAATGACAATACCTGAAAAAGATGTACATAAAATGATTGGCCAGTAAATGAACATGTCATGGAAGTTTAAATGTGTAAATCGGAACACTGTATACTAAATAACTTGTTGGTACATCAAAATAAATCAATTACCTGGATTGATTTTATTATTATTTTTATTCCTACATGTATAATGGGCTACAATGTACAAGAATCCTGAAGCAATTATTTATAAGCTCCCGTCACTAAAATTCCATGATAATTTATACCCGTATATATTTAATGTTCAATAACATGCATTTCTGATTCATTAGTGATTCAAGGGTTAGATCAATTTAAAATAAATATTTAATTGTATTTTTTCAATGTTTATGAATGCAGTTGTCATAAATCCTGTTACTATAGAAGTACCATTTTTCTTAAAAAAAAAACTTTCAAATCTCATCTCAGTTATTAAGTTTATTTAATAGCATAATTAATCAAATAGACACTAGAAAAACTATTATTTTCAACAGCAAAAATATTTTTTTTATTTCAAGTATAAAACAAAATGTAAAATGTTATATTATGTTTTTTGTTTTAAACTTCTTATTTTGAAATTAACATAAACCCACATTCTGCAATGCTTATTGTAGGTTAATGTATACTTTTATTAACTTAAACTTAAATTCATATAAAATAGAAATAAATGCTCCATAATAATAAATACACAAGAAGTTTTTGTTTTCTTTTTAGTCATCAACTATTAATTAATTTTATTTTCATAAATGTAATACCATTAAATGGAATTAAAATAAAGACGAACTGTCTTTGTAATTGCAGTGTCGATCTCTCTCCAGGGCTTGTAAGTCAACATATGTGAATCTATTTGATAGACTCAGCGATTTCTTCAAATATTAAAGTGTTCTGGAGCTTCGTTAATGATCTGAATCATATATTGTCTATCCCAAGGATGACCAAAATAGGTGGTTCTATCTCAACCCAACCAAGTGAAATGTTATATGTTCCTCTGTGTACATACACACCTTCTTGCGTGTAAAAAAATATCACACACTCCATTCACCCTCTCTGATATCTCAATGACAGAGTTGTCAAAAATACACAAAAACCTTTCATCCTTCCAAGGCCTGTAGTCCTGATGTTATCACTCCCGGAGTCCTGACGTGTTGTTATGTTGAATTAGACCAAATTGTTCTTTTTATGATCAACTTGAGCCTGTGTAAAGGAATATTCCCTTATGTTCTGAAGGAGGTATAACTTGTGCCTGTTAATAGGTTTGTTAACATCCAGGATGTTACAAATTATTGACCAGTTGTGATCCTTTCCATACTTAGCAAAGTTTTTGAAGGTTTAGTGCTGGAAATCACCCAATCACTGTTCAAGAACATTATCACTGTTGAACAAGTGGCTTTACAGTGGAGAGACCTACGGTAACAAATCTGCTGATGTTCTAAAACTACGTACGATGTTGTCCTGGTTCCGTAGTTATCTTTTGGAATGCAGACTAGTTGTTCATGTTGCCAATAATACGTCTGACACTTTTATACTAACATCTGGTGTGGCCCAAAGTTCACACCCCAGCCCATTATTGTTCTCAATATTTATCAATGACATCAACGAGCACACAGGTGACTCTTTTTTGTTATTTGCAGACGACGTATTGTTTCTCAAAGTCACTTCCAACGTGGACTGTCTGGCACTGCAACAGGGTCGTAATAGTGTGTTAGATTGGTGCCAGTATAATGAAATGTATATCAATGTGATTAAAACCAAGCTAATGATATGTAATACAAGTGCAACTACCATTCAGTTTGAATACTCCCTCTACTACCCTTATATGGTGTTGGAGCAGTGTGTCTCAACTAAAGACCTTGGCATAGTTCTTGATTCTACTTTTGGCTACAGTCTTCTTGTGGATGAAATATGTAGAAGAGTTTCTTGTATGTTTGGCCTGATAGTACGGACTTCTGGGCATGGCCTCAGCTATGGAACACTTCTTCTCTACAAGTCCATTGTCCTGCAGCTACTTGACTTTGGGTTCGTGGTGTGGTCACCGCACTATGTGAGCTTTATTAGTAGATTTCAATTCAGCAGCCAGAAATCTCAAAACTTTTGCTCTGGTCAGCATGAAGGCCTACAGGCTCCATCCACTCAAGGTTGGAAGACAAGTCTCTGATATTACGTTCATCTATAGAGTTCTCAAATCTGTAGTGACCTGCCCTCTTTTTTTGAGCTAATCTGATTTCATGTCCCTCCTTACCACTAGATCTCACCACTTATTTGCTTCGGGACATTATAACCGCAACTATCTCCAATTCAGCTCCATCCAGAGAATTCTTTGACTAGGCTACAAGGTCAGTAGCGCTATAGACTTCTTCTTTGATAAACTCAGTTTCTGGCAAAAATTGCGACTTCATTACATAAACCATTTCGCTATTATATTTTTTGATCTCATTCACATTAATGTTATGTTTTTATGATATTGGTTATTATTGATTTCTTTTAGATATTTAATTTAATTACTATTACATTTACATTTGTACTAAATTAGCTCATTTCTTGTTTTCCAATTGTTCTTGGCTCTGGCCATTTTTATTGTTAACATTAATTTATATCCTCAAGAGAGATCTAAATTAATTGTTAAATTAAGTTGTTTGCTGATGTTTTTTATGTGTTAAAATATAATAAGGAACCTCCAAACAGGCTTAGCCTTGGAGGCCCTATATTTTCTCATTTATTGTTAAGTATAGGCCTAAGCGCATTTAGATGTAGGTTATATTAATTTTAACTATAAATTTAGTTTATAGGTATTTTGAAGAAGTAATTTTTTATTTCCCGTCTTTTGTAATGGTGCAGTCAAACCTGGCAAGATTTAGGAAATTATAACTCCATTATATTAATTTACCGTTATGTATTGATGTATGTATGTAACCTGTAAGAAAATGAGAAAATAAATCATTCTTTATTCTTTATTCATTATCAAAATGGTATTACTGTGGAATGAGAACAAATTCTCTTGTTTAGTAAATTACAACTCTTTTTTCAACTTTACAAACTTTTACTCTATGTGTATAGCATTTCAGTGCAACTTTAAAAAACATATAGTGGTGTGCATTTAAAATAGACCTATATACTTATATTGTCCTAATAGAGTTATCCAAAGGGTATAAATCATTATTTGAGTTTAAAGTGTAATAACTGAATCTTATAAACACAATTAAATTATGCTTTATGATATGATTGCAGGAGCTTCCCACACCAGATGTTGTGCAAGACAGTATCCAGAAAAAAGACTATAAACTCATTATTAAACCTCAGCTAGAAGCAACTATTCCACAGGTATCTATAAATATTTTTTCTTTGTTATTAACCCTTTTGATCTAATTGTCCATATAAATGGGTGTGAAAAATATCTGCTTACAAATTTTGTGTATATAAAGACATTCATAAATTAATTATTTTTAAATTTAAAGCACAACAAAATTTACACTTGTGCTATACCAAAATGAATAAAAAAAATCAATATTTTTCTTGTGACAAGTTGTGAACCAACTTTTTATAGTATTTTACAAATGCTATAAAACATAGAATCGTCTGTGTTTTAACTTCCTATGCTTCTATTTGTAAATGAGCTGTAAATAACTAAGTACTAGTTTATTGTTAAATAAAACTGAATTGTTTTAGACTAAATTTCTTGGTTATTTTTAGTAGTATTCTTTACATGTTTATTAATATTTATTTTACATCAGTGTTTTAGGTATTATTTAGAATACAAAATCAGCCTAATGTAGTTGTCCCCGTGGTATAGCTCTTATAGAAAATTTCTGGACAATTTCACTAAACGCGACCCCCAGAGTCTAAAACCACTCTCTGTTTTATATCTCGAATGGTTTTTGAGATATTGAGTACATGTAAATCCCATGAGAAATAAATTAATAATATTTCAGTTGGCACAAAACTGCCTAATTCACCTAGATGAGCTGGAAGCACCTATTTTTATTTAATGTCAACTCAGCCCTATTTAGTTGACTTCTACTAATAATCCTGAGCAAACGGTTGATTACAGAAAAAACATATCAATTTGTAAAATATCCCAAATTATATTTTATACTGAGATAAATTAATGAAATTTGGTGTAGTTTTAATTATCTGTAAATTTGTATGAAGTGATCATATAATTGTTAACTAATTTTTATATACATCTCATAAATAAAAATAAAAAAAATGTTGATACAGCTTGTTTAGTTAAGTTATCTTCAGTATAACATATTAATGGAGAATACACTTTATTTAGTATTTATTTTTTATAATATATTAACTACAATGAGCATTTCCAGCAATTATTAGATTATAATTAAGTATATTCAATGATGAATAAAAGTAATATTAAATCTTGAAAATTGGTTAAATTGGTTGAAAATAATTTTAAAAAATAACAAAGGGCAAAATGGTCAGTTATTGCTGGAACGTTTAGCAGATACATTGTAATTATTAACTGGATTTTTTTAGAGATATTTTGTAAAAAAATGACTAGAACTGAAAGGGTTCAAATAAAATATTGACAGCTTTCTATTGTTGCCATTTGAAAATATATTTGGTGTAATATGAAATAATTAAAGATAATAAAGGAAAAACAAATTAGTGCAATCTATAAATTACAAAAATGTGGGCCAATAACTATATAGGGCTGATTGTCTGTAAATGGCGGAAATATTTACAACTCTGTTTTGTGTGGCTTCAATTCAGATACAGATACAGATACAGATATACTTTATTCATGATCATTAAGAACAGAATATGTGTCAAATCAAATGTACAGAGAATAAACATATAAAATACAAGTCAAGCATCGGTATTTTGTCTTCTTGCAGCTTCAAAGTACTCCTTGAGGTTGTAGAAAGGATTTTGTTCAAGCCACTGTTGAAGCTGGTGTTTCAGGGTCCTTCCTCTAAGACCTTCGAATTGTCTTGGTAGGGAGTTGAATAGTTGACGTCCAATGTAAGATGGTTTTTTTGTATAGAATGTGGTGCGGTGGGTTGGCAGATAGTAGTTTCTTGCTTGTCGAGTACTGTAGCTATGGATGGCATCACATCTAGGTAGATCAAGGTTGTCAACATGAAGAGTAACAGCTTCAATGTATAATGCCACCACTGTCCGTATTTTGAGAGCTTTAAATGCTTCACGGCAGCTCTCCCTTGGTTGTAGATTAGCCAGGATTCGTATGGCTCTTTTTTGTAATACTAAAACCCTTTTGAGGTTTCCTTCAGATGTGCCTCCCCATAGGACTAGACCATATCGAATGTGGGCTTCAACTAGTGCATAGTAGGCTGTTCTAGCGATGTTCAGGCCTCCCAACATTTGCATACGTCTGACTACGTATATCCCTGTCCCAATCTGGCTACAAAGTTTGTTGATGTGACTTGTCCAAGCTAGATCAGAGTCTATTGTCATTCCTAATAGTCGTGCTTCCTGTTCCAATTTTATGTTGGGTACATGTGGTACAGGTTCTGTCCTACGGCTAAAATTTAATTGTATGGACTTTTTAGGATTTATTTTTAGGTCATTTTTGTCAGCATATTCAATTGCTTTGTTAAGGGTTGTGTTTATGTCATCCGAAAGGTCTTGAGATAGTTTATTTTTCACTATTACAGTAGTATCGTCAGCATACATGACACATTTGTTCTCAGTGCTGTCATTTATGAATTTAGGAAAGTCATTAGTTAAAAGGATGAACAAGACTGGACCAAGAATTGATCCTTGAGGTACACCCCTTTTGACTGGCAGTGGCTTTGATGTAACTGAGCTTTTTATGTTGTTTTGAATTTGCTGTACTTCCACTCTTTGAGTCCGGCCTATTAAATAGGTCTTAAACCAATCCAATTCTCTGTGTACCACTCCAAGAGATTCGAGCTTCTGTAGTATTAACTCATGTCCAAGGCAGTCAAATGCTTTCGAGTAGTCGAGGAGAATTGCTGATACATAATTTGAGTCTTCTAGCTGGTCAATAATATATTCAGTTATATCTGTTAAGGCAGTGATTGTAGACCTACCCTCAAGGAAACCGTGCTGATTGTTGGTAATGAGACTGTGGTTTTTAAGATGAGACATCAGCTGAGAAAGTACTATTTTTTCAAATATTTTTGCAAAAGTTGAGATGTTTGATATTGGTCTGAAGTTGGCAATATCTGTCTTGGATCCTGATTTATGCTTAGGAAAGATTCTTGATTGTTTTAGGGATGAAGGGAATTTTCCCTGTACTAAAGATTTATTTATTAGGTAGGTCAGCGGCACAACAAGCTCCAGGGCACAGTGTTTTACAAATTTAGCTGGAATTTCATCTATTCCACAGGATAGTGATGGTTTCAAGGAATGTATTACATCTATAACTGTTGTAGGTGTGATTTCGGTAAAATGAAACATACAAGTATGTTGACTAGGAGGAGTTTTAGGTGATATGAGGTTTTTAGAGCTTTGAGGTTTTTGTAAGGTTTTGTCTGCTATTTCAGAAAAGAAGGTGTTGAAGTAGGATGCTAGTTTATCAGGTTGGTTTTCTGGTTTTCCGTTAATATCTATAGTCATCAATTCCATATCTGTTGTCTTCTTATTTTTCCTTTCTGAATTGATAACTTCCCACAGAGCTCGGGACTTGTTATGTGCAGAGTCAATGTATTCTGTAGTAGAATTTTGTCTAAGTTTCCTTAAATGTAAGTCATAATTTTGCTTTCTTTGAATCATGTCAAGTTTGTCTTCTGGTTTCCCTGAAATCCTAAACTTGTTTAATGCTTCTAGGTAGCTCTGTTTTAGTCGGTTTGCTAACTGATCGAATATAGTTTTGGGCTTGTGATTTGCTTTTGATCTTGATTTTTTCTTTGGGCATATTTCTTCAAGAGTACCTCTGATTATTCTTTGGAAGTTGTTATAAGAAATGTCAATATCAGCACTGCTGTATACAGTAATCCAATCTTCTTGTTGAAGGATTCGCTTTAGGGAGTTTAAGTTGTCCTGAGAGTAATTTCTCTTATATATTGAGGGCAGAGTTATCTTGTTTTCTGATATGTAAGTTAAGGTAAGTGTTTGCGCAGTATGGTCAGAGAGTCCTGTTTCAGAAACCGAGAATTGGATTAGCTGGTCATCTATATTAGTACAAATACAATCTATTGAAGTAGAAGTCATGGCCGTAATTCTAGTTGCAGGTAAGGGGAGTCTTCTTATATTATGGGTCAGTAATTCCTCTTCAAGTCTTCTGGTGTCCGCATGGTCTTCATCCAGTCTATCAATATTTATGTCCCCCATAACAATTACTGATTTTGATTGTGTTTGCACATAGTCAAGAATATTAGATATTGATTCTATTGATGACTCTGCTGGACCTCCTGGTGATCTATAAATTCCTAGTAGGTAAAACAGGTGGTTACCACAATTTACAGAGATCATGGCTGCTTCACATACAAATTGTCTGCAGAGACTCGAAACATCTATATTCGTTGTTTTCATTTCTGTTAAAACATTCTTGAAGATGGCTACTCCTCCCAATTTCTGTTCTTCTCTACTGAAGTTTGCTAACAGTGAGTATCCAGTTATATTAGTATTTCTCAGTTTTGATGAATTTAATCCATGTTCAGTCAGAATTAAGAGAGATGGTTTAGTTTCTTGTAGGAGTTGGGTTAAATGTTCTGTTTTATTAGCCAAGCCTCTAATGTTTTGGTGAAGAACTGTTATGACCTTCTTAAGTTTGCCCGGTTTTGATTTTGAAATATTCTGCTTTTGTAACGGACATGGGGTGTTATGGTTTCTTCTAAAAAAGAATGTTGGTGTGAATTGATAAAAGGGATTTGGATGTCTTCTAAGATAGTTTTCTTATGAGTATCAGTATTTTTTAGGTTTTGTTGTCCAAGAAGTGTTTTATAAAAGTCAATATTTTCTGTAAAAAATTGTTCATGTGTTTGTCCAGTTTTCAAGATCCTGGCTGTAATTGGAGGTTTTATATTAATTTGTATTTTGGGCAATGTCCATACTTGATAGGTGCTCTGTTTTTGTGACGGGGTTTGACTATCTCCCCCACTCTTCCCTATTAGCTGGTCAGTTGTTACTTGGGCTAAGCCTTGTGTCGTCACTTGATAGGTGCTCAGTTTTGGGGTTTGCAGTTTTCTCCTGGAGTCTTTGGACAATGATTTATTAGCATTTTCGTCTGCTGGGGGTGTGCAAGGCTGTATATGGTCCGACCCCAGTGGTGTTTGTTTGTTTCGTGTGTTGTATGCAGAGTTGATAAAGATTCTTGATTTCTGCAGTTGTGATCCATGTCTTTGTCGCTTGGGGATTTTTTCAACATCAACGGTTTGTGTACGGTGAATTTTTACTTCTGAGGATTTGATTACTTCTTCAGTTTGGATTTCTGCAATTTCAAATCCAGAGATATCCGTTCTGTTTTTTGATTTAGGTTTATTCCCTGAGAAGTTCTGTTTTCTCTTTTTGAGCACTGGTTCTCCTCCCACTGCTCAGTCTTCCACAAGCTAAGTCATAGTCACATTTACAATAGTTTTTTGTTTAAGCGGAATTTAAAAAGATATGCTCTCATAAAATCTTAACTCGTGCCTAGCAGTAATTAAACATGTTTACCTAGCAGATCTCTAGCCCCCACTTAACAAACGTGATCTTACTGCCATTGTATACCCTATCAGATACATAGCGTGTTGTACGCCCGATGGGTACATGTTGTTAATCATTTCCTTATTTAGTTTTTATTGTTTGCCTGTCTTGGTGGTTAGTTAAATTTGATCCCCCGCTTAAATAAATACCTCAGACTATTGTGTACCTCAATTGCTTAATTTTTAAAGTGAATTAACTTTTTAGGTACCCCTTGAAATGCACTGACAAAAATTGTAAAAATTAAAATAATTCTTTTCTGCAAAATTGCGAAGCCTTCATACTTAGACGTTTAAAGTGAAAAATATTATGGTTTTTTGCCATTATTATTGAAAAATTTGAAGGCAAATAAAAAGTCTGGAAATAAGCCATCATCGTGAACGTGTTAATGAAATAATAATTACATTTGGATTCTTTCATGTCGATCCACCTTGCACAGAATCCACAATTATTATAAATTTCAGAAGACTAAAGGTCCTGGAAATTTAGATAACAAGGACTTGGAGGTTCAGATATTGACCCCCAATGGATTTAGACGACTGATGATCTTGGGTTTCAAGAGGAACAGGCTTCAGGACTGAGAGGATAAAATTACTTAAGCTCAGGGCTGAGAGGTTGCAGAAGCAAAGTAAATTTGTAAAGAGCACACGTATTTGGGAGGATATGAAAATTCACAAAACTTCCGAGAGATTGTCGAAACAACGTCTTCAAGAGGCTGGAACTGAAGTGGCGATGCGCATGTTGAAGTTTCAGAACAAAATACTTGAATACCTGTGTTGTATGAAACGTTAAGACTATAAAAAACTATTACAACCATTCAGCATATGTTGTAGTAGACTCATATCCATTTTCTTTTTTACTTTGTCATTACATTTTGTTCAAAAATTATTCAAGAAACTGATATAAAATCTGCATTCATTGTGTTTTTGTAAAACATGATACAAATAAACTAAACCACTTCCATTACAAAATTCATAACAGTACTATAACAGTGTAACAATGTGTTTTTGTTTGTAGATCTCTTGGAGTTTTCTATTTTCCACTTTACTAAACGTTGAGTTGGATGATAGTTCTTATGTGCAAGTTTACTTTTTGGATGAAATAAGCAATTTTTTCAACAAGCTTCAGACTAAAGATGTGAGGTAAGTAAATATAGTTGTAAAATTTTAGTTTTATAATTTTTATGTTGCCAATCTTTATAATTTTTAAAACATTGCCCATTTATTAACCTTAAATTAAAATAGATTAAAAATTAAAACTGATCAAAATAATTCTTTTACATTTTTACCAGGTGTTGAACTACTGTATTGACAAATTAAATACATAGGAGCAATGCAGTTGTTACAACTAAAACTCATAAATAAATAAGGAGTCCTCTGAATACTATAAAAGCTTAGAGATAATACTTTACACTAAGTGGGAAAGTTTCTAAGAATGTTAGATTTTTTGTACAGAACAATCTTATTTGTCTGGATTAATTGGAATTAAGTGATCTGGATGAATAAAAATCCAGATAAACCAAGAATACACATTAGATTAGAGATAATAAGGAATTTATTTGTACAAATACTGTCTAACAGTAAAAGAAAGTCAATGTATTATTTTGTTTCACAGTTTAATTATTGAGAAAAAGAAACAAAATAATTAATAAAAGACATGTTATTTACGGTTTTGTAAAAACTTCAGTTTCTTTTGTTTAACTTTAGAAAGTGTGATCACACAGACATTTCAAGGCCTTACTTTCCATAAAGTGTTGGATAAACCATAGATATGGCTGCTTGTGTTATTGTTCATTGACAAAATTTTTTTATCTGTAAGACAGCAGTTTTGAGACAGATTTATGATACTTTTGTCATAAAAAAGATATTCAAGGAAGTTGGATACATAAGTGTCCAAATCATCTCATCTCTCAATATCAGCATTTTTCATGAGATTATGCAACATCCACAAAATTGTTTTCATTTATTTCCTGCAGTTGTGTAACTTGGTCAGAATAATATTGCCTTACCTAGAGACATTTGGCAAGCTCTCCTATAATGTCTTTTAGAAGAAGCTTTGTGATTTTCTCCTAGTCGTACATGCTGGATCGAATTTATCTTCAGTAAGGAGCATTTATCTTCATTTAGAGCATTTTGGAGTGTATTCAGACAGTTTATTTGCTGATTCAAGAATGCTATAATGCCTTTATTAGAGTTCCAAATAACCATTTAGCTCTACAATCAGCCATTGGTTCTGCTGTAAGATGGGGTGGAATTGACCTCAGTAAATTGATGACAGTAAAGTTTATTCTTAGAATTATTCTTTTATTATGACTTCTTATTTTCTGCTTTCTATTGTAGAAAAAATTGAATCAAAAGAATTACACGTGTTTTAATGGATCATAAGTAAGTGTTTTTCATTGAATAATCGAAAAGTGTTGTTTTTAATGCTAAGAGGAACTTGGGTCTTGTTTTATTGCTTGCATGATTTTACTACAAACATTCGTTTATGATACTTTGAATCTGTAAAACTCCTTGGTCCTAAACAACTTTGAGTATGCCTGGACTACGGAACGTTATTTTATTTCAGAAAGTAAACAAAAATAAAAACCTATAGAGTTTGTTAAACAATAACTGCAGTAGACTATGCTATCTCATATTTATCCTAATAAATGTGATGTTGTGGCCAGGACTGTACACAACTCTCTGCTAGCAGTGTTTGCACACAACCTGTACAAAGACCTGATGTTGACCCACAGCCCATGTGATCGCGAGCAGTATTGTTTGCACGTGGCTGCTAGTCTCATGCCAGCTGTAGTGTCCAACTTGTACCTCGGAACCTTCCCTGCCGATACTGACAGGGATCTGCGGACTCAGGTAACGACTGACTGGAATCAGTTCAGGAAAAGCTGCAGGAAAACTTGCGATGTATAAGAGAATGCTGTTCCTTTTTGCTCATATTTAAAAAAGAGGCATGTTGAACAGTGCACAAGGGAGTGGAGTATATAGATAATTATTTAGGAGGAGGCTGACACACTAGGCGATTTAGGAGGCAAAAATACCCTCCAACACAGGCACTCAAGAATTTTCTCCTGGGAAATTGTTGAACTTAAAAATCTCAAATTTGTTGTAGCTTAAAACAACCTACTGAGTGTGGTGTTAATGTTTGTCTTTCAAAATTTCAGGTGGGGGAGGCTACAGTCCCCTTATATATGTCGAAATGATCATAAACTATTTCTTATATTGGAGTATTTTTCAGTTTTTAGAATGAGAAGAATATTCTTTAATTTTAAAGTAGTGAAAAAAACATAAAACTAAACAAAAATGTAATATAGTGATTTCTTAACACAGTTACATTTTAAGATAACTTCCCAGCATACATAAAAGGAAAAAAAACATTATTTCACTCCTCATAAAATTGCAGGAATTTAGTAGGTAACTGAGGCCATTTTGTAATGAATGAATGAATGAATGAATGAATATTTATTTATTTCCTCTCTCATAGTTACAAAGATCTCAACATACATGCAAAAACAGGAAATGATCTCCACATGGACATAGCCTGTGTGTGGAGATCGAGACGCGATCAGCAGCATGAATATGTACTCATCAACATAAAAAGTAATGTAAATCTTCGTATGGAAAAACAACATAATGACAACATGAAATGCAACTTTTGTATGCTCGTAATATAAGAAAAAACAAATACTTCATAGCTACAACAAAGCAAGTGTTTGACAATAAGATTACAACCAGATAACAACCGCAGAAATGATAATGTGATAATGGATGATTAATAAATAATAACAAGAATATAAACTGAATTTATCCAAAATACGAGATATCGGTTAATTAGGAGGCTTGGAACCTCTCACACACTTATACACTCACACCACACATAACCATCATAATCTCTCTCTCTCTCTCTCTATCCCCCCCTGCTCCCCTTTACTTTTATCTCCCCCTTCCTGTCCCTACATTTACCACCATCAAAAGACACTCTATCAACACTCAATCCTACACAGTTACAACATCATGACACCAACCCACTGTCAATGCTACCGATGAACGAACATAGGTTCAACAATTATGCTAATGTGCATACAAAGAAGTTATAAAATATTCTAACTCAACTTTATCTATGTTTAGTAGCCATGAGGTTACTTTCTTTTTATAAGTGACGGATTTGTAAACACTTGGTAACTTAAGACAATCTGGTAATTTAGGAAAAATTATATTTGCAATGTAGTGTGAATTTGTGCAATTGATGGACTTCTCTAATTTCGGGGCAATAATCCCAGAGGGCACTGTCAATCTGGTCGAGTAGCTATGGCTTACTTGATTAAAAAATATTACTGTGGTTTTTGAACATGTACATTATAATATTTCTAACATATAAATGTCTAACGTTAAAAACCTTAAATTCATCAAATAACAAATCTGAAGAATAAAGACGATTTTTTTCACGGCAGCTTTAATAATTGCTTTTTGGACGATTTCTAATGGTAACAGCGAGCTCTTAAATGTCCCACCCCAAGCAATAATTCCGTACTGCAGAATAGACTGTACGAATGCATAATAAACCATTTTTAGTAAATCAAATGTTAATATATTACAAAGTTTTTTAAAAATAAAAATGTGTTTCCTCAACTTACTTCTTATATATTATCTTTGACGATCCTAGCGGGAATCCCATCAATCCCCGGAGCGGAGCCCCCCTGAGTTCGGTGACACTCCGAAAAACAACATCCTGAGTGAGGGGAACCAACCTGAGGGCCGAATCAACTGCAAAGTCACCATCATCAATAACAAGCTCAGTCACGGGAGGGACAGCACTGGCTAGCCCTGCCCCAACACTGACATAATAATCATTGAAAGTGTCCGCAACCTTAATCACGTCACTTTTATCAGGCTCCCTATCCCCTTCCAAAAATGGGTCAATTTTGAAAGCTTCTTTTCGTTTAGTATTACCGGTAATTTCGCTAATACTTTTCCATAGGAATTTCGCGTTATTCTTGTTCACGTTAATTAATATTATTACGAAAATAGTCTTCTTTCGCCGTTTTAATAAGGTTACTAAGTACATTCCGGTAGGATTTAAACTGAGCAATAAGAATAGGATTGAAGGTTGTTTTTTTTTAATTGTTTGCTAATCTTATCTCTGTGTCTGATCGACTTAACCAATCCTCTAGTCATCCACGGTTTTATTTTCATTTCTTTTGCGGGAATGTGTTTATCTTCTGTAGTTTTTCAATACTGTCTGTATCTGATGAACAAATAGCTCGCTAGAAGTGTTGACGTTGTCTGTTTCAACTACAGATTCCCAATTAGTTACGGAAATGAGATGTGCTACTTTTTTGAAATCTATAAAAATGTTGTGATATGTTTTACTAAGTTTAGAATTGGTAATATTGTTATTAATTGCAGCAACTGTAAAATAATGATCCGTCATTTCTGCTTTAATTACACCGCATCTTACATCTTTCGTGGTACGTGAGTCGACAAAAATATGATCAATGCAGCTACTTGTATTTGTGGTGACTCGAGTGGGTAAGTTAATACCACAGACATAGCCCGCGCCGTAGAGCACATCCAGGTAACGTTGCGACGTTGGGTTATGTGTATCCGGCAGAATACAGCAGTTCACGTCACCTATCAGCCAGTGTGTCCTGTCCCGCGGCCTGCTATCACAATACGACTCCAGATTATCAATAAACAGTTCAAGGTCAAGGTCAGGTGATGGGCTGCGGTACACAGCCAGGATACTGTGCCGGCCACTACCAGTTACTATGTCTATTTTAATGCTAGTTGCCCCGTGTAAACTTACTTCCTCACTTCTCACATTCAGATTTTCCCTTACATACACAATCACTCCATCATTCTGATTCCTACACTTTTTTTTAACTAAAATATCGTACCCATGCATTCGCTCAAACACGCTACTTTCATCCATCCAAGTCTCCGTTAGAACTATAATATCAAATTTCTGGTTATAACTACTTAATATTAACATGAGCTCATCAATATGCTTGTTGTAACTACGAATATTACAATGAAATATTGTCATTAAGTTATCAGAGGCACTGTAAACATCATCATTCTTGAAAAAACAAAAGGAATTTATTTCCTCAAATAATTCGGTATTAATTGCAAAAGAGCCAATTTCTTCGATAAGATTTGGATTCATTAAAAAAGTATATACCCATGGCCGACCCACGCAAAAAAAAAAAACACATACAATGCTTACAGTAATACTTAATACTAAAAGTCCGTTCACTTATATATAGATGTTAAACGTGATAGTACAACCATATGAAAAACTGTATTTAATAATACACTAAGTATGTGCCTTATATTCATTTAACTTATTTTATAATTTAGGTTTCTGAAAATGTAAAAATTACAGATACATTATTGTTATTTCACTGAAGCTTTAAAATTGTATTTACACTAAAATGTATTTGTGTCAATACTGTGGTCAATTAAAACAAATACTATTAGCAATAAGTACAGGTTTTGATTAATTAAAAAAAAAAAAAAAACTATTAACTTATCATTGGAGTGAATTGATTAGACTATGGATAAATGTACAAGAAAATCAAGACAAAAACGTGCTACCTAGAACCATAAAGCACTTTTAAGAGTAATTAAATGAAAAAGATGTATCCTGTACTTAAACTAAAACAAAATACAGAACAATGCACAGATAGTACACATAAACAATTTATAATTGAAACCAAAAACTTTTCAATATATTTTATTGTACAAAATAACTAAAAAGGAGAATTATTTTGAACTATTGGCTATCTTTTAAAAGCATAATTGTTATAGCCAATAGTAACTAATACATATATAAGTAAAGAATAGTATTAACATGTAATGAAAACTTAAAATAAAATTGTTAAAATTAAAATAGTTATACTGCAATGACACATTTAAAAAAAATCTTTCGTGGGCATAAAACGAAACCCTTACATACCACACTATCATTTGATAATACGTATGATATCTGCGTATTACTTAGTGAATAATAAACATCCTATTATATCTTGTACAGTAGTAAAATCTAAATTTGGTTCGTACACATTTATGATTGCATGTTTATGTAATTATATTTTAGAAAAATATATTAGCAAACATTATGTTATTCTTCTGTTAGATCAATACACAACTCTTTATTATCTCTAGCAAAAATTAAATACTAAATCAACAAGGTGTCGATACCAACAACATATGCAACTACAGAAAAACCCGCCAATTTGGATTTATGAAATTTGATATAAAATTTAATAATATGGTGAATACTTACATGGTTTAACTACATTTAAAAGAAATAGACATAGCAACTAAACTGACTAATTTTACAGTTAATAAAAAACAATATTGTTCTTTAAAACGTAATTGTATGACAGAAAAAAACTGTATGGTCGATTATATTGGCCAGATACAATACTTAGTTGTAGGTGACATACTTGGTAGGATGAACAGCAGTCTCCCCTATTTCTCAGTGCGAGTACAGTCCATGTCCTGACTGACGTCTCCCATTATCCTGTCCACGTCCCGAGGGCACCACACTCTAGTAGCAGCGGCATTTTCACACTTCCGCACAGTGATCCTGCCATTCCTGGACCACGCAGCGAGCAGCCTCCCATCCTTGACCGTTGACTTGACGTATCCGAGGAGCTTGCGGTTGTTTGGCGTCAAGTGTTCATTTATATAGACAGGTGCAGGGCTTAGTGACGAAGCCAGGTCTGTAGTCTGTAACCTCCTCTTCTTAGCAGCAAAAAGCCATTGGTTCCTCATCGAGCGAGGACAAGAACTACACTATAATATTTGGTGAGAAGCGGCGATCTTTCGGCGGTGACAGACGATGTGCGATAGAAATGCCATCCCTTAAAGAGTCAACTCCAATGGCCCTGGCAATTGACGCCAATATACTATACACATCCTCATTTGCAGTGACAGGAATTCCTCGAATTTCTAAATTGTGGCTCCGGGAATACTGTTTCAAATCCTCCAAACTATTGTTTCAAATCACTGATTTGGCTCTCCAAACACAAATTATTTTCTTTCAGTTGAGTGCACTCACATTTCAATATATTATTTTCCTGCTCCAAAGTAACCAGTCTAGCCTTGACGTCACCAAGAGAGTTCTCAATGCTCTCCATAGTTTTCTTGAGATCCTCGAAGTTTTCACTGTTGGCCTTGCTATTCCTACCCATTTCCAACTGAATATTTTTAAGTAGTTCGACGATAGACAGGTCCTCAGTGTCGGAACGGCTGCTGACAGACACCGCATCGCTAGCGCACGCATCACGTCGCCACACAGTCTTGGCTGCGATTAATCTCGCTAATTTTGCCGCGGTTCTGATGCGACAACAACCAGCGTGGTATTCTAGTTTACATTCTGAACACTTAGCCACTTCGTCTGCACAAGAAAAGTCCAAACCACACTTATTGCAAACCACATTTATTTATGGTACGAACCAAAGTTAATAATACACAGGTAGAAAAATAAAATAAAAATACACCAGTGTGTGAAAAAGAAAAACAAAAGATTAATTCTTCGAAAATATTTTAAGTACTAATTAATAAATGTTAGGCACACAGGACAACACATGTGGGTAGGCCGGGTAAAAACCTGCACTACAGCGATCTTATCAAAGCGAACACAACCTTCCGCATCGGCTGACTGATAACGACTGATAATCAGACCTAAATGAAAACGGCTGAAGATATAAATGTGACATTTGTTTCAGGGAGTGAAATGTTTATTTTATAACAAAATTTAATTTAGTTTGAATAACAATTTTGTTATATTTTATTACAAAAATTAAATATTCTAATGCC